>NC_089494.1:33979397-34279397 GCF_036850765.1 Saccopteryx bilineata
GTGTGAACAATAAGAGGATAAAACAGTGATAAGTTCAGAATTCTAAACCTCATGGCTCCAAGATAGAGAGGTGGGGGGAAGGGAGCCAGGCTTACCTCTTGCGTCAGGGCCCTGTGAGTCTCAGGCAGCATGGCTGCAAGTGAACGGAGAAGCGGAGAAGCGGGCCTCCGGAAGGGCCTGGGAGACCCTGCCCTGCCCGTTCCCTGTGGGGGGAGCCATCTGAGCAGAGGCGGACCTGGCCAGGGAGGTCGTTGAGATAGGAGAGGCTGTTCAGTGCCCCACATGTGTTCTCTTCCTGCCACTGAATTAGTTTCATTTTCCATTCCAGAAACTATAACCTCTTACTAAACACAAAGAGAGAGAGAGAGAGAGAGAGAGAGAGAGAGAGAGAGAGAGAGAGAGAGAGAGAGAGAAAACAACTAGGGAAGCCTGGTTGAGTGGCTCTGTCACATGTAGGGAGCCCAGACCTAAGGCATGGGTCCAACTTCACTTTTCTACAGATAGCTGTGCTTTCAATTATTACTGGCAGAATAAGTCACCTTTCCTGTAAGTAACAGAGCTTTTTCTTTTAATATTTTATCACAATCTTTAACCTAGCCATGCCCCCCCTTTTTTTTACAGACCTGAACCTGTTGATAAAATTGGCTTGCCCTGACATTAAAGGGTGATAAGTCAAGAGGCGAGGCCAAGCTTCCACCTCCAGGACTGGACGTGGGAGCAAACTGCCCGGTGTAGGCCCGCCCACAGGACATACATTCACAAGAGCATTGTGGTGCAGACAGGAAGCAGGAGCCCCTGGACCTGGAGGTGAGCCAAATAGGGTTCAAGTCCGGTCCTTCCCACTTTCTAGCGGTGTAAATTTATTTGTTACTTATCTTCTCTGGGTCTTGATTTTTCTGATCTATAAAATGGGGACAGTAATATCTCTCTGTCACTCACAGAGTCACCATTTTTATTTATTTATTTATTTATTATTTATTATTTATTTTTTTGTATTTTTCCAAAGCTGGAAACGGGGAGGCAGTCAGACAGACTCCTGCATGCACCCGACCGGGATCCACCCGGCATGCCCACCAGGGGGCGATGCTCTGCCCATCTGGGGCGTCGCTCTGCCGCAATCAGAGCCATTCTAGCGCCCCAGGCAGAGGCCACAGCCATCCTCAGCGCCTGGGCAAACTTTGCTCTATTGGAGCCTTGGCTGCGGGAGGGGAAGAGAGAGACAGAGAGGAAGGAGAGGGGGAGGGGTGGAGAAGCAGATGGGTGCCTCTTTTTTGTGCCCTGGCCGGGAATTGAACCCGGGACTTCTACACGCCAGGCCAACGCTCTACCACTGAGCCAATCGGCCAGGGCCAGAGTCACCAGTTTTTGCATCAGTAAGTGGCTAGGCTCAAGGGCTGGAGCTGCTAACTTGGCAGCAGCATGACGCCCCTAACCCAGGCTGGCTCTCTGGCCAGAGCTGGGGGTTTAGGAAGGCAGGACGGCGGGTGAGGTTCTTTCAGGCGGCGAAGGAAGCAGCAATGGAGGATTCTCAGATGCAGTACTGAGCCTCTGTGCATCTGGGAATGAGGACATTCTTAGGTTTCATTTCTTTAACCCCGCCAGTAAGTCTGTTTCAAGGCTCACAGCAGACGACCAACCACAAAGGGATGTCTGATGTCACAAGCCGAGAAGTCCTGGATGATTGAAAGCCCCACGACCCTTCCCACTTCCTCTCCCCAAAACCCCTTAAAACCCAGTCCTAGGCTGTGCCTGGCACAACTCTCTCATGCGAGTCAGCCCGGCAGGGTTCCTTTCTTCCTTTCAGTAAAGCCTGATACACTGGTCTTTTCCGACTCTGATGGATTCCAACAGAAATGTCGGCAGCAATGGGGTGAGAGTGGGGAGTCTCAGATGAAGAAGGCTGAGCCTGCACCAGAACCTTGGATCTACACTAATTTATCAGAACATGTTTGGGGTGCTCAGAGATATCACAAGGCAGTTTCCCACCTGCAAGCTTGCTTACTGTTCCAGACTAGATCCAGGTGGTTATTTTGCAATAAGATGGCTCAGGGCAATAATAAATGAGTCAATGCTCCTTATCCTTGCTTTGGCAACACTGTGTCACCACTACAAAAATAACAACCACCTAACATACAGACATATGGTGCGTTGAAGAAACTTACTCTGCTCTAACCAAGAGGACAGAGCCACCCCGTACATCTTACTTCGCCAATTACTCAACAGTTCAACCAGCTGAGAAATCACTGTGGTGGCCAAATGACATTAATCAGCACTGACAAACAATAAGATTTTAGAAGGAGAAGAATACCCACAGATCCAGCACTAAGCTGAAAAAATAAAACATGAGGAGTGTAGTTGAAACCCCTACATAATTCTTCCCATTACACTTTTTTCTCTCTCTCCCCAAACCCAGCACCACCTGGGTCATCACTATTCTAAACTCTATGTTTATCACCCTCATGCGTATCTTTGTATTTGGACAACAGAAACATAACTCTCATATAGGACTACTATTGTATTTTTAACATTGTATAAACTGTATCACTTTGTATATATTCTTTTATTTCCAGAATTCTGTTTTCTTTTTAAATAGATTTTTTTATTTTATTTACCATTTTAACCAGTGGTGGGAATTAGCCGGTTCTCACCAGTTTGGCAGAACTGATACCTAATTTTTTGTTGAGTTTAGTGAACTGGTTTTTAAAATGGCACTTGTAATCAGGGTTCTCTCTGAGGTGGGAGCCTAGGCAGGCGCCCAGTGTGGAAATCACAAATTAACATTCCTTATTCTTTTTTAATGTTCATCTCTGCAACAGCATATTCTAACAGCCCATAGTAATGTTCATTCCATTCACTTGAAAAATCTTGCAAGTGAAGATGCCAATCAAGAAGCAATATGAATTGACCAGGCGGTGGCGCAGTGGATACAGCTTCGGATTGGGATGCTGAACACCCAGGTTCGAAACCCCGAGGTCTCTGGCTTGGATGTGGGCTCATCCGACTTGAGTGCAGGGTCACTGGCTTGAGCATGGGATCATAGACATGACTCCATGGGAGCTGGCTTGAAGCCCAAGGTTGCTGGCTTGAGTCCAAGGTCACTGACTTGAGCAAGGGGTCACTCGCTCTGCTGGAGCGCCCCTACCTCCACCCCCAGCTGTCAAGGCACATATGAGAAAGCAATCAACGAACAACTAAGGCAATGAAGAATTGATGCTTCTCATCTCTCTCCCTTCCAGCCTAGCTGTCCCTGTCATCTGCCCCCCCCCTCTAAAAAAAAAAAAAAAAAAGGAATATGAATATATCTTAAATAACAGTTTTGTTGTTTTTTGTCAGATATTATTTAATATTTTCACTAATATTTTAAAACTCTTATAATCTAGTTTTGTATACCTCTTTTATTATTCTTGTTTAAGTATTAAATGCATAAAATAATAAACTACCTTTCGATATATCTTTTTTTATATACTTAAAACAGTCATTAGGGCAAAGAACCAGTTGTTAAATTATTTGAATCTCACCACTGATTTTAACCATTTTAAGGTAGACAGTTCAGTAGCACTGAGTATGTTCATTATTTTCATATCCATCACCTCAGAAAGCAATGTGTCCTGATACATGTATTTGAGCTGTATGAAATTGCCAATATCTGACTGCTTCTGACCTTGAGGAATGGCAATTTCAATTAGTTCACTCTAATAACTCTATTTCATTTTGTTTCACAGTTTGGTAGTATTCCTTATGGGACTACAATTTATCTAATCTCCTATCAATGGATATTTAGGTTGATTGGGTTGCTTATGGTTTTTTTTTTTGGGGGGGGGGCTGTTCTCTTCCCAAACAATGCCACTCTAAAATTTGTCTTCCACATCATGTGCAAGGGTTTCTTTTGGACCATAGACCCAGAAATGGAATGGCTGGATCATGCTGTGTGCACATCTTCAACATTTATAAATATTGCTAAATTTTTCTTTAAAGGGATTATATCGATTTGCATTTCTCCAAGCAGCATAGTAGACTTCCCTTCCAGGGGTCCCCAAACTTTTTACACAGAGGGCCAGTTCACTGTCCCTCAGACCGTTGGAGGGCTACCACATACAGTGCTCCTCTCACTGACCACCAATGAAAGATGTGACCCTTCCGGAAGTGCGGTGGGGGGCCGGATAAATGGCCTCAGGGGGCTGCATGTGGCCCGCGGGCTGTAGTTTGGGGACGCCTGCCTCAGCCATACTAACTACCAACAGGTTTTAAGTGTTGTCAACATAATGAGTGTGAGCAGTATCTCACAGTGGCTTTATTTTTACAGTTCTCTGGTTATTAAGAAAATAGATTATGCTTTCATATGTTTATTGTTCATTCATATTCATTTTCTTTTAATTATTAGTGGGTTTTTTTGCCCATCTGCTTAATTATTTTTATGAAATTGTAGAATATACATTCTTTAGTTATTAAATGTTGTATCTGATATTTTGAAATAGGAGGCAAAAAATGTTTTTTACTTAGATGAATTCACTGACAGATCTAAAATGGGTTGTTAAAGAAAAAGGTGGGGCTTTGCTTTTTGAAATATCTCTAATTTTTTAGCTTGAGATCACGGAATATTATTCCACAACATTCCAGGCTTAAAGATACACTGCTCTGATTCAGTGTGACATTTTTCAGGTACTCTGGAAGGAGCTGGGGTGAGAAGAGAGGGGACAGATGTGGACACTGCAGCCAGGGGCAGACACACTGCATGACACACAAACGATCTATTCTAACCTGCTTTTTCAAGTCATTCCCAAGCAGTCTGTCAGCTTTTTATGGTTGTACATATGGTTTATGGGCTTCCGATTTTACTCTAGAACCAGGCCCTGCAAATGTTGGGCAGGCCCGAGGATGGGTGACCAGTGGGAAGGGGAGATGTGGGTCAGGAGGAGTGTAGGGATGCTGTCAGTGTTCCAGGCAGATCTCTTCCGATCCTCTTCTACCCCCCTCTGCCTTCCCACTGCCCTCCAACCAACGCTGCCAGTTAATAGGGGTTTAGGTGAGAAGACCATGGTAGGGACTGCCCTCAGACTACTGAAAGTGCCTGGAAATTTAAGTTTCCTCACCTGGGGAAGCTCTTAACCAAGGGTGGAGGGGTGAGGGAGGATGGAAGCCCAGTTCCCTTGCCATCAGTTGAGGGGAACTGTGAGGATACCTTTCACTCCAGAGCACTCCCATCAGGCCAGGCTGAGATAACATGTGTGGCCTCAGCCCTGCCTACCTTCTCCTCTTCCCTGTCCTGCATCCAAAGAGCGATTCCCAAACAAATCACTTGCATGAGAATCCTCATCTCAGGACCTGCTTCTGAGTACTGTACCTCAGTGGTCCCCATCCTTTTTTGGGCCACGGACTGGTTTAATGTCAGAAAATATTTTCACGGACAGGCCTTTAGGGTGGGACGGATAAGTGTATCACGTGACCGAGACAAGCATCAAGAGTGAGTCTTAGACGGATGTAACAGAGGGAATCTAGTCATTTTTAAAAAATAAAACATCACTCAGACTTAAATATAAATAAAAAAGAAATAATGTAAGTTATTTATTCTTTCTCTGAGGACCGGTACCAAATGGCCCGTAGACCGGTACTGGTCCACAGCCTGGGGGTTGGGGACCGCTGCTGTACCTGACAGAAGGTGGACATTTGGAGGGTTTCTGTTTTGCTTTGGTTTGTTTTTTGTTTTGAAGGAAGGGGAAATTATGGTATGTTTTGTATGCCCATGGGAATGATCTAAGGGAGAGGGAAAAGTTAATATAGCAGGAGAGGGGAGGGAGGGTTTCAGGAGTGATGTCTTTGAGTGAGCAGGATGGGATGGTTCCTGCACCAGACGGGGAATTGACTCTTGAGAGTAGCACAGACAACTCACCCACCGCTGACAGGAGAGAAAGCAGCAAATAAGGCTTAATGCAGGTGGAGCAGGAGACTCGGTGGTGGAAGATGGAAGCCTCTTCCGATTATTTCCCTTAGTGAAATGAGTGAGAATTTTGAATGCAAGTGAGGAGAGTGGAGGATGATAGAGGTCTAAGGAGACAAAAGACGGTAAAAATAGTTTCAGAGAACAAAGGGCTGGCATAACTAGGGAAATGTCACAGGATTGCCAGGAACCACTGGAAGTTTATTTGAGGTTTGTGGTCATTGGTTTTAAATGAGACCAGTCTGTAACATTGTATGTTTTTACACCAGCCACAACCAGGAATTCCAGTACAAATGTGGTGTTAGCAAACAATTGAGATTAACCAGAGTTCAAATTCCACCCATGAGTAGGATTGAAGGAAAGGCAAGGAAGTTCAAGGTAGGTGCAAGAGAAAGAACTTAATGATAACACGTGGACTCTAGCTGGGGAAAGAAGGAGATTGGTGTTGAGATTGGAAAGATGGCAGTTAGGGTTAATGGACTAACAGAGGCATCCGTGGCCCTGAAGACCATTAGAGGGAGGTCCTAGAAAAAGTGAGACAGAAAGGTATGGTAGCACGTGCTCAGAGAGGAAGCTGAAATTGAGACGAGGGTGAAAGTACCACTATTGGTAACAACAAAGTTTACTGGATGCGCGATTGGGAAGACATGAAGATTAAGCTGATTTAAGGAAGGTAGTGAAGATTAGGAACTAATGCAGGTGAAATAATGGCAAAGTATATACCAAAGTAAAATTATAAATGAATTAACTCTTCTTCTTTATGTGCCCTTGTATATATTTCCCCAACACAGTGTTCCACAATGAGCATACATTTCCTGTAAGCAGGAAAAAAGTTATTAAGTAAAATCAAAGACATGACAAAGGCAAAATGAAAAAAAAAATCCTTTATTATTTTTAAGTCAATGACTACTATTTACAAATATCCAGGACCCAAAGCTCATAGAGTTATTTCCATTCTAAAATCGTACCAGTCTTTCCAAGCATTTTGTATAGAATCATTTAAAGTGAAACTAAATGAAAGATGTGAGTTTCACAGTGTATGCACTTTGTTCCAAGTAATATCTATTTAAAATACATACTTACTTATATTTGCATTAAAAAAACATGAAATTATGGGACGAGGAGGTACGAGGACTGGGCATATGGTAGACAGAAATGGGTGCAAGACTTCTTGGGTGCCTTTCTACATTTTATCTTTGAACAATGTAAAAATATCACCTATTCAAAAATAAATTAAAAATGAAGAATTAATACAATTTTTAATTTCTAGTTGAAAAACTTTTAAAAATCATATATGCAAAAGTTATGTTAGGAAATGGTTGTATGTATTGAGAGATGAGTCTTTCTTTAAACAAGGAATTTCCCCTAGTACTTTTTAAAAAGAGTTTCACTTTCAAAAATTTAGTTTCTGTTTTAAGGTACAAATGTATATATATATATTTTTTTTTTTTAAGTGAGAGAGACAGGAAGAGAGAGAGACAGAGACAGATAGGGACAGACAAACAGGAAGGGAGAATGATGAGAAGCATCCATTCTTCGTTGTAGCACCTTATGATTGCTTCTCATATGTGCCTTGACCCTGAGGCTACAGCTGAGACAGTGACCCCCTTGCTCAAGCCAGTGACCTTAGGCTCAAGCCAGAGACCAAGGAGTCATGTTTATGATCCCACGTTCAAGCCAGTGACCCTGTGCTCTAGCTGATGAGCCCGCGCTCAAGCTGGTGATCTTGAGGTTTCAAACCTGGGTCCTCTGCGTCCCAGGTGAATGCTTTACCCACTGTGCCACCCTGTGGTCAGGCGTGTCACTGTATTCTTAATGCACCTTAGAAGAAAACTGCAGGCCTTTGACAAGACCCATACCCTACCAGAAAATAAGTTAAATAACTTGTCACTTACAATATATATCTCTGCAGAAGATAATTATACTTGTTTGGTATGGCTCCATAGTTTAGAATGAGAACCAATGGTTTTATTTTTATTTTTTATTTTTTATTTTTTTTTTGTATTTTTCTGAAGCTGGAAACGGGGAGAGACAATCAGACAGACTCCCGCATGCGCCCGACCGGGATCCACCCAGCACGCTCACCAGGGGTGACGCTCTGCCCACCAGGGGGCGATGCTCTGCCCCTCCGGGGCATTGCTCTGTTGCGACTAGAGCCACTCTAGTGCCTGGGGCAGAGGCCAAGGAGCCATCCCCAGCGCCCGGGCCATCTTTGCTCCAATGCAGCCTCGGCTGCGGGAGGGGAAGAGAGAGACAGAGAGGAAGGAGAGGGGGTGGGGTGGAGAAGCAGATGGGCGCCTCTCCTGTGTGCCCTGGCCGGGAATCGAACCTGGGACTTCTGCACGCCAGGCCGACGCTCTACCACTGAGCCAACCGGCCAGGGCCGAGAACCAATGGTTTTAGATACATTCTAAGGAGTGGATTCAAGTTTAACAAAGAACAATTCAAGCTGTCCAAGAATGAAAGCAAGTGGCAGGATTGCAGAGCAGTAGAGATACACAGGATTGGAAGTTCTCCACTAATAGCTGTGAGAATTCAACAAGTCACTTAACACTCTGAAAGGTAAACCACAGCACCTCTAGAGTTCTTTTAAGTTCCTCAATTCATGGCTGCATGTGGTGTGAGTGCCCTTTGCTAGAAGGATAGTGGAAGATCCGTAACTCTGTTATGGGTGAGAGGCTGCATTGGAGCAGGTTTCAAATATGTTAACCACTGGCACCGGACAATAAATCTGACGGCTTCCAGCCATGGACCCTCATCCATGTCACATTAAAAAGTTCAATGTATGGACACACAGAGCAATATACAGATCATGTATCACAGAAATGCTGACTTGAATCCTACACAATCTTATTAACTAATGTCACCCCAATAAATTTAATTTTAAAAAATTTTCAATGTAAAGTTCATTACTTTCTGTGGACACTAGGATGTAAGCACAGAGATTATGTGACAGAACTCAAATATAAAGTGGTCATACAGAAAAGCCCGAATGTACCTCCATTAATTTTTTTTAAATGATCACCAAAAACAATATTTAAAGTAAAGGTGGAGGACTCAAAGACCCTGAGAATAAATCCGTGAATGCCTGTGGGCCCAAGAATTCCAGGTTAAGAAAAATTTGACTAGATCACTCAGAAAGTATCTGATCTGGAACACTTTGTGAGTTAGATTTGGCACAAAAGTTATCTATAAAATGAACAAAACCTCTAATTTTGTCGAGCTCAGTGGAGCCTTGATCATGGATGAGTGACTGTTATTCAGCAGCCCTTACCACTGTGTTATACTGACCAGTGTCCATTCTGATTAATCAGTATCCACAATGCACCAGTTGTTTATATGTTTAAATTACCTGAGCATTGTTGGAGTATAATCTATTGCTAAGGGAATCATCTAGATAGTAAACCTGCTTATCACCAAGATAAGTCCCTGAAGTAGATAGAGGCCAATAAGATGCTGTGGTGAGTAATATCTCTAATAATAATAAACATTAGTAGCACCATTATTTTAAAACTCACATTTTCATAACACTCCACCAAATGTCTTTTTTTTTAAGTGAGAGGAGGAAAGATAGTGAGACAGACTCTTGTACGCACCTCAACCATGATCCACCCAGCAATTTCTATGTGAGGCCGATGCTTGAATCAACCGAGCTATTTTTAGTGACTCAGGCTGACATACTGCTCGGACCAGCGGAGCTTTCCTCAGCACACTGGGCCATGCTCGAACCAAGCAAGCCACTAGTTGCAGGAGGGAAAGAGGGAGAAGGAGGGGGAGAAAAGCAGATGGTCGCTTCTTTTGTGTGCCCTGACCAGGAATCAAACCTGGGACATCCATACACTAGGCTAATGCACTATCCACTGAGCAAACTGGCCAAGGCCAGAAGCTAAACTTTTGAGAAAGAAAGGAGAGAGAAAAAAAGAAAAAAATAACTACAGCCCTTGTAGGTTGAGTAAAAGTAGGCAAAATAAACAGAAACATCAATCAATCTGTTTCCTCCATAAATTTCTGGAGAGACAATGGCTGTAGCCACTGTCAAACAGCTGTGACCAAATCATTTCCTGTTGTTCCTGAACTCTGAATTCTCAATCTCACACAAACATATCACAGGACAAGTGTGTACATGTTCCAATGAAGAAAAAAAACCCAAGACAACTTCACTCCTGATGTCTGTATAGACCCATGACTCACAGGCATAAGTGTCTAGTGACATCTAAAATGTTTGCTGAAGACCTATGAAAAGAAAGTTCATGGAGTGTTTCCTGATTCTAGGATTTAATCTTGCACAAACACTAAGACCTATCATGACAGAAATATGAAATAGACCACAGATATCAAGCCCCAAATGCTTCCAGTGAAGGAGAGTTAATCAGTTTTGTCCATCTGGACTCAGAGCCGGGAGCTGGTCTTGTTTCCGCTGGGGACATTGTGGACCAGTGAGAGAAGGGACAGCTCTTCACTCAGAAGATGTCAATAAGTATTGCTAGTGTCATTTTGTAGCTAAAAGTCAGCTGCAATTAGAAGCAAAAGTACTCAAATTCTGCGATTTCCATTTAGGTTACTACCAAAAGACTCTGCCATCTAAAGGCCTTATATGCACAACACCACGATTAAATTTTTATTTTATTTTTTGTATTTTTCCGAAGTTGGAAACGGGGAGGCAGTCAGACAGACTCCCGCATGCGCCCGACCGGGATCCACCCGGCATGCCCACCAAGGGGCGTCGCTCTGCCGCAATCAGAGCCATTCTAGCACCTGAGGCAGAGGCCACAGAGCCATCCTCAGCGCCTGGGCAAACTTTGCTCCAATGGAGCCTTGGCTGTGGGAGGGGAAGAGAGAGACAGAGAGGAAGGAGAGGGGAGGGGTGGAGAAGCAGATGGGCGCTTCTCCTGTGTGCCCTGGCCGGGAATCGAACCCGGGACTCCTGCATGCCAGGCCAACGCTCTACCACTGAGCCAACTAGCCAGGGCTTTAATGGATATATATATATATATATATATATATATATATATATATATATATATCCATATATATATATATATATATATATATGGATATATCCATTAAATTTAAGACCGTATAAAGGTTTGGGCAAAAGTAGATTTACAGTTATTTGTATAGAAATAATACAACTAACAAATAATAATACATATAAGAATAAACTGTTTCATGTACTCACAACTGTAAACCTTCTTTTGCTCAATCTGTATATATATTCCTTAATTCTCCCAACAGATCTTCTTTTCTCTACTTTAAAAACAATGCTCAAAAAACTAGCTTGAGTTAGTCTCTTTGAGCAAGGTAGTGACAGAGCAAAACAGAAAACCCAAGGCTTCTATCTCCAGATACTTTGCCCTTTGAACACCAACTTTCTCTTTCAGGGGAGGATTGTTCAATGGCCAACAGCTATGCAAATCCAACTGAACAAGACTGGAACCACAAGGTTCTTCTGACTATTTCTTATAGAAAGTTCACCATAAATGAATTTGACTTTCACAGAAGTAATTATTAAATCTGGCATCATTGAAAGTTTTCTTCATCCCCTGACCTCTTTCATGAGCACCTGCATATCCAAGGAGACATTCATAAGGTCCTGTTATGTCCCGTGACAGCCCAGTTCACTGACATGGGACATAACATCGTGTAAACAATAACTGGCTGAAAGGCTGTAGAAAATTGCCCTACCTCCTTGGATCTCAGCTTCCTCATCTTTAAAATGAAGGCCTTAACCACAGCATTTTCAATCTCCTTCTTTCCAGGAATTAAAATGTAATGCCTTCTAAGAATTAAAAAAAAGAAAAATTCTTCTTAAAATAGAAAAAAAGATCACATACATTAAAATATTCAAAACCTTAATTTTAAAAGTGTCAAAGCTTCCATAGAGAGCCACTATATCCAGAAGGCAAAGCCAGTCTCCTCTCTGGCTAAGGAGAGAGCAATAAGCTCTGTGAACACTTCAGTCCCTCCAGCTGATTCTCTCTTCACCCTCTGGGTGAGAGGAGCAGGAAGTGTTGGTGACAAGGCGGGGTTGCTGACTGTGATCGGCACTGTTGCAGCTGCCAATCCTGAGGGCCCCTGGCCAAGAGACAGGGCTGTACTGCAGACTGAGTCCTGATGCATGCCTCACCAGAAGCCAGCGCTACTCATTCAGGTTTTCAAGTGCAAGAGGCAATAAATTCTTTGCTTTAACTAGGTTTGAGCTGAGTGTTCTGTTACCAGCATCTGAAAGGTTCTGCCCAACTTGGAAGTAACATGAGGCTGTGAAGTTTCTGCTCCCAGAGGAGCTGAATATATATGTCTCTCTTCACACTGAGCTATCTTCCTAGAGCCAACCCAGTGCCCCATCCAAGATAAATAGTTCATGCAGGAACATCTTCCTTAACACTACCGTGGGAAATAGGCATGGCCTAAATCAAATTTTCCCCTCAATAGATGAGCACAAGAGTTTTTGGAAGGGAAGAGCAGGGGAAGGATCAGCAAACCATAACCTCGTCATCAACCAATGTCCAAAATCAGGACATGCAGAGGAGACACAGAATTATAACAAGGAGTGGTCACGTAGAGGGGAAAGCTAAGAACATTGTTTCTTAGAGCTAAAAAGAACCTTAATGTTCACCTTTTACTTCACAGATACACAAACAAAACCCAATCACTTTGTTTTCAGGGTGCACAGCTAAAGGCAAGACTATAATCTAGGCAACAATAAAAAAATTTTGTAACATTTATATTGGTTAAAAAGGAAAAAAACAAAAAAACAAACAATTTACTGTGTCAGAAAATAGAGCATTTCTTATTACCAGAATCACAGATGAAGACCCATTTACCATCTGTCACTGATTCCTATGCTGGGTGGGAAGTTGAAAGAGAAGCCTCCTTTCAAGTCTAAGAGTCAATGAAAACTCTCACTTGGCACAGGGAATATGACTTTTTTCCGTAGTGTGTAAGCAGGTCGAGGAATCTGCTTCTTTTTTACACCTCGCTGACTCACATCATTATTGACAACAGTGAGGATGGATAAGATATCTTCCTGTCTGCAGGCAGAGAAGAAAATATATTTTCAATCAGGAGACGGAAATCATGTATGAGGTCTTAGAAATAAGACCCTAAAACACATGGCCTCTTCCTAGCTCAACATGCTAAGATTCTAAGGGGCATCCTGCTAAATATGAAGAAATATTTCTGAAATGGAAAAAACAAATGCTAAATTATATAACATTTTCAAATCTGCATTTAGTGTTTAAAAACATTATAATAATTACACCTTCCATCTTAATGTATTTAGCCCACAATTTTACATATAATTACTTTTTCATGTTCTTCCTTTGTAGATAGATAGATGGATAGATAGATAGATAGATAGATAGATAGATATAGATGAAAAAAATGGACAGATGATAAAGATAGAGAAAGAGAGCCTACTGTTAATGTCTCTTTATTCTTGGTTTGGGGAGGGATACAAAGATTAATATGACACAATTCCTGATCTTAAACACTTAGAATGCAGAATACATGTATCAAAAGTAGCATACACACAAATTTGTTATACAAGGCAGAATGTGATTAATGACATATGAAAAGGTCAATGTTCCATTAAAGGTTGAGCGGAGAAAGACAGAACTTCTGGGTGGGAGTAGAGAAGACTTCAAAGAGGAGGTAACATTTGAACATGGCTTGCAGGATGTGTAGCGTTTACTAGAATGAAAGTTCCAGGGGGTGGGCACTACATATCATTGGAAGGAATCAAAGCATAGGCTCTTGAGACAGAACTCAAGTTTGATTCATGGCTCCATCATTCACCGATTATGTGGTCTTAGGCAAGTTAGTTACTTTATTATACTTCAGTTCCCTCAGCTCTAAAATGAAGACCATAATTATAATCATATTAGGAATTTCCATGAGAATTATATAAGGTCATTTGTGCAAAGCACGTAGGACACTGGCTACAATATTCCAATGACCATTAACTTTAGTATTAGTATTACTACTACTTCTCACCATGGTCATTGTTATTATCAGATAGGTATGCAGGCCTTGCTTGGTTCATTGTCTTTTCATCCTGCTTAACAGTAGCGGTTCTCTCTATCCTGAAATCTTCCTGTGGACATCTCCTCCTTCTCATCATTCAGTCACACTTAAACTATCACCTCTATTAAGAGGTCAAATAGTTCCTTGACCTCACTCTCTATATCATTATCCTGTTTGCTTTCTTTTTCTTCTTTTTTAGGTGAGAGGAGGGGAGATAGTGATGAGGAGTCTCACATGTGCCCTGACTGGGATCCACCTGGCAACCCTGTCTGGGGCCAATGCTCCAGTACCAAGTTATTTTTAGTGCCTGAGGCTGATGCACTCCAGTGGAGCTATCCTCAGCACCAAGGGTCACACTTGAACCAACTGAGCCACTGGCTACAGGAGGGGAAGTGGGATGAAGGGAGATAGGGATGCGGGAAGAAGTAGATGTAGCTTTTCCTGTGTGCCCTGATGTCCATACGCTGGGCTGATGCTTCTATCCACTGAGCCACTGGCCAGGGTCCTGTTTTGCTTTCTAGATAGCAGGTATCACTTCCTGAAATTATCTTAAATATTCACTTACATTTTTAGTATATGTTTTCATCTCACTAAATTGTAAGCTCAATGGACAAGAGATTTTTGTTTCTCTTGTTCACAACCATCCCTCTAGCTCAGTACCCAGTACAGCTGGCACATAGTATCCCTTTGATAAATATTGCCTCATCCCTGGAGCCATAAGACATTGGTCTTTGATGGCTATGGTAAGGATGGGGAGGTTGTAAAGAAAAGGGAAAAGCTTGGGTAACTTAAGTCTCCAATCTTGATTTCCTATCTTAAATTTCCAGAAGACCATGTGGCCACTTCTAGAAATGGGGTTCAAGAGTAAGAGCTCCAGGAGGGGGCAGACAAGGTAAATTCAGGACTGTTCATAATGGATGTGATGTCCAAGAGCAACCCAAAGGTAGGATATCTGGCAGGCTGTGAAAAAAATATGCAGGACTGATCTTATGAATAAGATTGTCTTGATCAGTCATTCATTGGTCCAACAAATAGTTATCAAGCTTAACAATATATCATATGTTAAGGCACTGAGGCACTGAGGATATAAAATGTAATGAAGCTACCTCTCCAGAAACTCCAAATGGCAATTTGGGAGATATTTTCATGGAGGTGCTAGTGGCCTCCAGATATAGCTGACACTGCCAAGAGAGGCTACAGAGAGACAGCAGAGAAGGAGGTCCAGGGCAGAACCTTGGTGAAGGCCCATTTCCAGGGTACCAGGTAAAAAGCACGTGGCAGAGACAGAAAGAAAGTTGTCATACGAGAGGCGGGAGACCAAGAATATGGTCCAAAGGCAGCATATAGCCACTAAGTATAAATGACTAATAAATGGAGGAAAGAACAAATAAAAGGTCCCCATGCTTTTATTCATGCTGTTCCCTCTGCTTCATATGTCTCTCACTCCAATTAGAAGTAACTCCTGATCCTCCAAATCTGGGTGAGGTACTAGTTCTATGTCTCCATAATGCTTATGTATTTACTACTGGGGGATGTTCTCCCTTATCTATTTGTCCATCTAGATTGTGAGAAACTTGAGGTCTAGGACTGTGTCTTTTTTTATTCCATTATCTTCCTTTCCAGTTACATGCTGGTATTCAATACAAGTTTGTTGGATGGATGGATGGATGGATGGATGGATGGATGGATGGATGGATGGACGGATGTTAGGATACATGGATGCATGGATGGATGCATGCATGTATGAGTGGGTGGGCAGATGGATGAACAGGTAGGTGAATAGATGGATGGATAAACAAGTAGGTGGGTGGAACAACATGAAACTCTTACCTTGGGACCAAGTTCCTCAAATGATAACACAGAGATTGAATATACCAACTCCCTTCTGTTTTATGACGAAAAGATACATAGCCAGGGACAGTCGCCATGCCAACAAGGAAATCTGCCTCAATAGGAACGGTGTCCTGAAGGGAAGGGTGTATTGGCTCAGAATTTATAGCATCTGCTTCAATGGATACAGAAGACTGTATCTCTTCACCTTGACAGGCCTGGATGAAAAAGAGTTTGGGTTTGTTAAGGAGACCAGGGCATTGCAGGGCTGTGAAGTGAGATGTGATCTCCTGAATGGGAATGAGGATCGCATCTGAAGAGTAGACAGCTCCAAACTCCCCGTGGGACAGAACACAGAATACAAAGCAGTCTCCTTCAGCATGGTCTGGATGACTCTTGTATTTTTGCAGAATCTCCTCCAGTTGCGCTTTAGTCACATCATCTTGTTTATCTACATAGAACCCAAGCCACTTAAACACATCCTTAAGAGACTCTGTTTAAAAAAGAAAAGAAATAATATAAAGATGTGAAACAATGCTAATAGTTATAAAAATTGTACAGCAAATAGCCTGAAGCTTTGAATTCTTTTTATTTTCATAACAATAAAATTTTATACTTAACTTGCCTTTTCATAGTCCCACAGTGCTATCACAATGGTCCTGACAGTCAGCCAGGCCAGAGTTCACTCTCTTTCACAGATGAGGGAGCTGAGGCTCTATGACTCTCCCATGGTCACAGGCCTGGTTAGCGGTGTAGCCAGAGCTCAAACGCAGGTTTTCTCATACTGACCCAGCATTCTCACCCCCAAATCACAGAGCCATAAGTGGTCAGGGACTCTTTTCACTCTTTAAGCAGGTTGGTAACCCTGGGTGCTATGGTCTGAAAACTTATGTCTTCCAAAAATTCCTGTGTTGAAATATTAATGCTTGAGGTAAGGGTATTAGAAGGTGAGGCCTCTGGGAGGTGCTTAGGCCATGAGGGCTGACCCCATAAAGAGATCCCAAAGACACCTCTTGCTTCTTCTGCCAAGTGAGGTTACAGAGGGAAGATGGCCATCTAAGAAGCAGATTCTCAACAGACAGTGTGGCCCCAGAGCCTTGATCTTGGACTTCCAGCCTCCAGAATAGTGAGAAATAAATGCTTGTTGTTTATAAGCCACCCCATCTTGGTAGTTTAATATGGCAGCCCAGACGGACAAAACACTAGAAGCTTAGTAACAATTATAATATCATCTTTACATTAAAAATTTTTTTATTGATTGATTTTAGAGAGAAGGGGGGGAGACAGGAACATTGATCTGTTCCTGTATGTGTGCTGACTGGAGGTCAAACAGGCAACTTCTACGATTCTCGATGATACTCTAACCAACTGAGCTCATCCTTACTTTTAAATGGAAGATAAAAATTACAGGAAAAAATGTGAAAATAAAACATGATTTTAAGATCCCCAGCTTGCATTTGATATACCATTACAGCCTCTCTTACCGGCATCTTTATTGGTCCCTTGTCTTTCTGTCAGTGTGGTAAAGTTGTGGTTGTTGATAATAACACAGTAGCCTCTAAATTTATGATCCATCCTGTATACCTCCTTGAAAGCAGAAGAGATGGAATCATTTATTAGAGAATCCTCACTTTAAGAGTTTAAAATTTGTAACCAACCACTCTAATTATCAGTATCAAACGCAGAAAGTTCTCAAGATCTTGGTTCTGGTCTGGATCCCGCCAGGCCCTAATTAAAATTCAGACTTCACCTGGTTTAATAGCAGGTGTCAGTTCTCAGTGTTAAATAACAGAATACGCATTTTAACTCTGCGAAACCCAGGTTTATGCGAGAGCAGCCTCTTCCTTTCTGGATTAGCAAAGTGAAGAAAGTGTAAGTAAGGATCTTCCACGACAACAATATCAAACAGTAATTTTTTTTCAAATGGTAGGATTTAGAGTGATCTGATCCCTCCAAAACCAGAGGAATCTCTTTAGTAGACATCATAGTGGAAATTTTAAAATATATGCAATTATTTCTGAAGGCTACTGTAAACAGCCTATGGTTACAAATTATCTGACTGGTTGCAGCAAGTCCTCAGTGTGGCTAAAAGGAGCTCTTGAAAACAAGATACATCTTGAATTCAAACAGAAAAAAAGTAGCATTGGTCAATGAAAAAGAAATTTCCCTTTTTGGAACTTATTAAAAGGGCATGCAGGACTGAAAGGGCAATAGTGCCCCCTCCATAGCCAAAGATCAACACACTTCTGAAGGCTATTAAAAAAGGGGGAAAGGACAGAGATAATCACAGATAGAGGAAGAAGAACCAAAGACAAACACAAAGAAGGGCTGGACCCCAGTTGGAGATGCCCCGAAGAAACTGTCCTCTGTGCTGGTTTCAGAAGTTAGTATGCAAGCAGATGGTCCCAACATCTCCATGGAGACCCGGGTTACCCTGTCAGCTAGAAAGAAAGGTATTCAGCCTCTTCAAATATCTTTCCTCAAACACTTAGAAGTTCTTACACGAGATGGGTTGAGAATCAGTATCACACAAATCAGCTCAAATGTTTCTGCTGGAAAGCTTGGCTGAGTAGAATCAGCATTTATCTGTCACTGGCTAGCAAGAAGCTGGGCAGATACCAAGAATAAGAAAGAGGCCTGACCAGGTGGTGGCGCAGTGGATAGAGTGTCGGACTGGGATGCGGAAGGACCCAGGTTCGAGACCCCGAGGTCGCCAGCTTGAGCGCGGGCTCATCTGGCTTGAGCAAAGAGCTCACCAGCTTAGACCCAAGGTCGCTGGCTCCAGCAAGGGGTTACTCAGTCTGCTGAAGGCCCACGGTCAAGGCACAATTGCTTTCATTGAGAAAGCAATCAATGAACAACTAAGAAGTCGCAACACGCAACGAGAAACTGATGATTGATGCTTCTCATCTCTCTCCGTTCCTGTCTGTCCCTGTCTATCTCTGCCTCTGTAAAAAAAAAAAAAAAAAAAAAAAAAAAAAAAAGAAGAAGAAGAAAGAGGCAATAAAAAGGCCCAGAGACCCAATCTGGAGAGGGCAAAAATCAGCCCACAGCCTTGGGATTAGTTAGTCATGCTTCTGGCATTGGCTCAGGATGAGTTCCTGTAAACCCCCTGGTTTCTCTCAATAAGAATCTATCATAGAGAGGACGCCAACGATGAGTTACTGGTCACATGACAGTAAGAGGAAAATGTCTCTTGAAACTTTTATTCTCCTACCAGCAAGTTTACACCAGAATTTGGCAAGTTCTGCCCTCGTCTCCGAAGCCTGAGTTAGTCATTAACTATGATTAAGGGTCAGATCAGGATGAGCGAATCCAGTGTCCCCCAGGCCAAAAATGCCACCATAAAGGACCAAAGTGGCAGTCATAAGGAGCACCTCTATACCCCTCCTCACCTTGGGAAGGGGTAATGCTCCAGGGAAGCCATGTCTGAACTTCAAAACCGCAGAATTGCAAAACTGAAAGAAACTTGTTTATTTTCCAAAGAAGTGAGTAAACTGTTGCCTGAGCTTCTATAACTGCACAGTGTTCAGCTGGGTCTTCAGAGGGCAAGCTCTGTAGGAAGACTGCTGGGGTCAAATTCCAGCTCCACCCTTTCCCAGCCACGTGACTTCAGCAAAGTGCTAGGCCTCTCGAGTCCCGGTCTCCTCAGCATTGAGTGATAATCGCAGTGGTACCTCTGTCCAGGTGACCGGAGAATTAAGTGAGGTAAGCCCTAGAAAGCTCTTAGAACAGGGGCTGGCACATGATCAGTCCTCAGTAATAGTAACTCTCACCAACATCATATCATGTAACCTGCCAGATAAGCAGAAAAACAGATTCCTAGGAAGGTGGAATATGTTAAACTCTGAAATTTAAATTTGCAGAAAAAAAATGAGGAATGAGAGCTGATCAACTTTACACTTCACAGAGAGGCAACATCAAAAACCTGTTTGTTCATCAGCAAGTTATCCCAATGGCAGATTCTGAAATATTTTCTCCAGGTTATGGTTCCCGGGCAAAGATTCAAGGAACTAAACACACCATTGCCAAGTCCCTCCCATTGGCTGCTCTCTTCCTCTGCAAACAGCATCTGGAGTCACACCTTAATAGATAGTCCCTCAGACTCAACACTCTGCACTGTCATTGCAGGCCTGAGGCTTGAGTCCCACCAGGGATTCCCTCCCTCTGACAGAGGCTGAGCTCATTCTGAACGGTTCCCTGCATTTCCCAGAAGCTGCTATGCTAGGCTTCCAGAATAGAAACCACCTCTTCACCCTCCCAAAGAAAAGCTGGTATAATCCATGTACTCAGTGGCTTGCTCTGAATTGAGATAAGAAATGAATTCTCCACTAATTTGTAAACCTTCTTCCAAGTCACCTTGAATAATTTGGTATATATCAAGTATATCTATTTCTGCCATACTGATCCAGGTTATTAAAAGTCTATTAGAAACATCTACCATTACTTCTAGCAGGTTCATCTTGCAGGTCCCTTCCATTGAGGAAACCGGAAATGTATGAAATGCAAGAAATTCACAGAGTTAGGAGGAGGGTTGAAATTCTAGATTTTTTTTTTTTTCCTGAAGCTGGAAACGGGGAGAGACAGTCAGACAGACTCCCGCATGCGCCCGACCGGGATCCACCCGGCGCTCTGCCCACCCCCCCACCCCCCCCCCCCCCCCCCCGCGTCGCCCTGCCGCAACCAGAGCCTCTCTAGCGCCTGGGGCAGAGGCCAAGGAGCCATCCCCAGTGCCCGGGCCATCCTTGCTCCAATGGAGCCTCGGCTGCGGGAGGGGAAGAGAGAGACAGAGAGGAAGGAGGGGGGGGTGGAGAAGCAAATGGGCGCTTCTCCTATGTGCCCTGGCCGGGAATCGAACCTGGGTCCCCCGCACGCCAGGCCGACGCTCTACCGCTGAGCCAACTGGCCAGGGCCTGAAATTCTAGATTTGATAGGTTGGTGAACACAGTGAGATGACGTGCCCTAAGAAGGGATGAATGCTCCCTGCCACTCCCAACTCTCATATCTTGCTCTATGGGTCTCTCCTATATGGATGCTCTTGAGTTGTAGCCCTTATAATAAACCTGAAAATTAAACTACTAAAAAAATTGACTTGATGCAGAAAAGGGCAGATACCTAATCCCCAGCCATAGAAAAGGTCACTCACTGGCAAGTGACAAGAAGAGAATCCTCTTTCTTCTTCCAAAAGGGAAGGTTCTCAAAGGAATATGTGACACATGCACAGGACATTCATTCACTGCAGCATTATTTGGAATAACTAAAGACTAGAAATAACTCTAATGTCCACCAACAGGAAATGATGGAAAGAACTATGGTATATCCACACAGTGAGCACAGGATGCAGAAGACAATCTCTATATACTTTTCCAGGACATACTGTTACAAGAAGGAAGGTAAAGAATAGTATTTTATAATCCCCTTCACGATTGCAACAAAAAAAATAAAATACCTAGGAATAAACATAACAAAGAATGTAAAGGACCTATATAACGAAAACTACAGTCTGACCTGTGGTGGCGCAGTGGATAAAGCATCGACCTGGAAATGCTGAGGTCACTGGTTCAAAACCCTGGGCTTGCCTGGTCAAGGCACATATGGGAGTTGATGCTTCCAGCTCCTTCCCCCTTCTCTCTCTGTCTCTCTCTCCTCTCTCTGTCTCTCTCTCTCTCCTCTCTAAAAAAAAAAAAAAAAAAAAAAGAAAAAAAAAAAAGATTGAATCCTGGGGGCAGAAAAAAAAAAAAAGAAAACTACAAGGCATTATTAAGAGAAATAGAAAAAGACACACTGAGATGGAAAAATATTCCTTGTTCTTGGATAGGAAGAATAAATATAATTAAAATGGCCATATTACCCAAAGCAATATACAAATTTAATGCAATTCCCATCAAAATTCCTATGAGATTTTTTAAAGAAATGGAACAAAAAACATCAGATTTATATGGAACTATAAAAAACCCCGAATAGCCAAAACAATCCTAAGGAAAAAGAATGAAGCTGGGGGCATTACAATACCTGACTTTAAACTATATTATAGGGCCACGATAATCAAAACAGCATGAAAAATAGACACTCAGACCAATGGAACAGAATAGAAAGCCCAGAAATAAAACCACATATATATGGTCAAATAATCTTTGATAAAGGGGCCAACAACACACAATGGAGAAAAGAAAGCCTCTTCAACAAATGGTGTTGGGAAAACTGGAAAGCCACATGCAAAAGAATGAAACTCGACTACAGCCTGTCCCCGTGTACTAAAATTAATTCAAAATGGATCAAAGACCTAAATATAAGACCTGAAACAATAAAGTACGTAGAAGAAGACATAGGTACTAAAATCATGGACCTGGGTTTTAAAGAACATTTTATGAACTTGACTCCAATGGCAAGAGAAGTGAAGGCAAAGATAAATGAATGGGACTACATCAGAATAAAAAGTTTTTGCTCAGCAAGAGAAACTGATATCAAAATAAACAGACAGCCAACTAAATGGGAAATGATATTTTCAAACAACAGCTCAGATAAGGGCCTAATATCCAAAATTTACAAAGAACTCATAAAACTCAACAACAAACAAACAAACAATCCAATAAAAAAATGAGAAGAGGACATGAACAGACACTTCTCCCAGGAAGAGATACAAATGGCCAACAGATATATGAAAAGATGCTCAGCTTCATTAGTTATTAGAGAAATGCAAATCAAAACTACAATGAGATACCACCTCACACCTGTTAGATTAGCTATTATCAACAAGACGGGTAATAGCAAATGTTGGAGAGGCTGTGGAGAAAAGGGAACTCTCATCCACTGTTGGTGGGACTGTAAAGTAGTACAACCATTATGGAGGAAAGTATGGTGATTCCTCAAAAAACTGCAAATAGAAATACCTTATGACCCAGCAATCCCTCTACTGGGTATATACCCCAAAACCTCAGAAACATTGATACGTAAAGACACATGTAGCCCCATGTTCATTGCAGCACTGTTCACAGTGGCCAGGACATGGAAACAACCAAAAAGCCCTTCAATAGAAGACTGGATAAAGAAGATGTGGCACTAAGAAATGATGACATCGGAACATTTACAGCAAAATGGTGGGATCTTGATAACATGATACGAAGCGAAATAAGTAAATCAGAAAAAAACAGGAACTGTATTATTCCATACGTAGGTGGGACATAATAGTGAAACTAAGAGACATTGATAAGAGTGTGGTGGTTACGGGGGGGAGGGGGGAATGGGAGAGGGATAGGGGGTGGGGAGGGGCACAAAGAAAACAAGATAGAAGGTGACAGAGGACAATCTGACTTTGGGTGGTGGGTATGCAACATAATTGAACAACAAGATAACCTGGACTTGTTATCTTTGAATATATGTATCCTGATTTATTGATGTCACCCCATTAAAAAAATAAAATTATTAAAAAAAATGCAAATTTGAAAAAAAAAAAAAAAAGAAGATGTGGCACATATACACTATGGAATACTACTCAGCCATAAGAAATGATGACATCAGATCATTTACAGCAAAATGGTGGGATCTTGATAACATTATACGGAGTGAAATAAGTAAATTAGAAAAAAACAAGAACTACATGATTCCATACATTGGTGGAACATAAAAACGAGACTAAGAGACATGGACAAGAGTGTGGTGGTTACCAGGGGTGGGGGGAGGGAGGACATGGGAGGGAGGGAGGGAGAGAGTTAGGGGGAGGGGGAGGGGCACAGAGAACTAGATAGAGGGAGGCGGAGGACAATCTGACTTTGGGCAAGGGGTATGCAACGTAATTTAATGACAAAATAACCTAGACATGTTTTCTTTGAATATATGTACCCTGATTTATTAATGTCATCCCATTACCATTAATAAAAATTTATTTAAAAAAAAATTTCACATAAAAAAAAAAAAAGAATAGTATTTTAGCCTGACCAAGCAATGGTAGATTAGATAGAGCATTGACCCAGGATGCTGAGGACCCAGGTTCAAAACCCCAAGGTTGCCAGTTTGAGCATGGGCTCACCAGCTTGAGCACAGGGTCGCCAGTTTGAGCATGGAATCATAGACATGACCTTATGGTTGCTGGCTTGAGCAAGGGGTCACTGGCTTAGCCGGAGTACCCCACTCCCCCTGGTCAAGGCACATATGAGAAAGCAATCAATGAACAACTAAAATGCTGTAACCACAAGTTGACGCTTTTTATCTCTCTCCCTTCCAATTCATCTGTCCCTGTCTATCCCTCCCTCTCTCTTTCTAAAATTAAAAAAAAAAAAGTATTTTAATGTGATACCTTTTTTAGAATACAGGGGGTTATAGGAGTTGATGTTCTCTTTCAAAAGTAAAAATAGAATAAGTGAGAAGACTAATAAAAATGGTAGTCTATGGGGGAAGGGAAGAGGGCAAGGATGCAGTCCAGACTTCTCCGTGCATACTCTAGTATAGTTTTGACATTGCGCTACATAAATGTTTTATATAATTAAATACAAAATTGAAACATAGTCTAGAACCCACAGCTTTTCTGCATTGTTCTCTCTGTTCATCCCTCCCCTAACCCTTAACCTGCAGCAGAAAGTTCCAAAGGAGACATGACGAAGGTGTTTTGAGGAGGAGCTGAGCCTGCCAGTGCCTCTGTGGTGAGCAGCACCAGGAGGCCTGTTTGATCATCCCGGTCACTGAGTCACAGGTGCCTCACCTGTCCTGGGGCCCACCGGGCTTCTGAGTTATCTTCAACTCAGACCAAAAGTGCATTGCCTCATTCCCAGGCCGCCCAGTACCAGAACTCCCCAGCTCTGAAAGAACAAAATGCAAAGGAAATTCCACTTTCCAAAACACTTCCTGCCTTTCTTTTTGCAAGCCACATTTCCCTTCCTTTGGAAACCTAGAGTGCTTCTCAGGGACATCCAAGGGCCTGGCAGGCTGTTGTTTGTGTTTGAAAGCAGTTGAGCAAATTTCCTGGAATGAAGGGAATCACAGACGCAGCAGTGGGCTCTGCTCAACATCTCCAGATACCAGGTTTCCTTGAATTGTGTCCTCCCTTGTGCTGATGAAATCAGCCAGGACAGGGATGAGGAATAAGCATTAAGGTCTGCCTGGCTCTTTTTCTCAGAAAATGTTGAATCTTCCATTGGCACTCACCAAATCTTTGTGTCAGAAGGGAAAGAATGAATGAATGAGTGATTGCCTGACCATGTTTGGTCTTTTCACTTTTCTCAAGGATAGTTCAGTAAGAAAATCCTATGCCACACTCGAAAATATTGACTTGTGCTTAAGCAGACGGTGGCGCAGTGAATGCAGAGGATCAGCCTGGGATGCAGAGGACCCAGGTTCGAAACCCCAAGGTCACCGGCTTGAGCATAGGGTTGCTGACTTGAGCATGGGATCATAGACATAACCCCATGGTCACTGGCTTGAAGCCCAAGGTCTTTGGCTTGAGTCCAAGGTCACTGGCTTGAGCAAGGGGTCACTCACTCTGCTGGAGTTCCCCAGTCAAGGCACATATGAGAAAGCAATCAATGAACAACTAACACACCACAACGAAGACTTGATGCTTCTCATCTTTCTCCCTTCCTGTCTGTCTGTCCCTATCTGTCCCTTTCTCTGTCTCTCTCTGTGTCTATGTCTCTCACTTAAAAAAAAAGAAAGAAGGAAAGAAAATATTGACTTGCTTTTTAAAACAAATTAGGGGATATTGCTTGAAATACAGTTTCTTCTCAAATGCATTTGCTGGCAGAGCTCTTTTATATAAGACAACCTCTCAGGTGCATATGAAACATGATTTACCAAGTTGAGATGATGGATTATCTTATCCATCACTTCATGGAGAGGAGCAGGGTGGACTAGATAACTTTTAATACCTTCCAACCCTGAGAGTCTATGAGAACATAGGTAATGTTAAGTGCTACCCCCAAAAAGCCTCTTGCATTCCCAGCACCCCACAACTATTTTCATCTTCATCTAGCTGTGGCCAAAATCATCCAATCTTAGCAAAACAGCAGCAACTGGAGACCAAGAATGAGCCACATCCTTTAGAAACTACTGCATTTCTAAGAGACAAAGAGCAATGTCTCGTCGTGTGTGTGTATGTGTGTGTGTGAGTTTGTGAGCATCTTTGTACACACACACAAAAATGTATGTACTGAGCACACACAAAAATACTTCAAACAGTAGAGGGGGATTAAGGCTAGTGGGCAAAAAAGAGGGGGAAAAAAGAGGGCTCTTGCTTACAGTAGAATGCTGTATGTTGACTTATAAATGTAAAAAGATACTGGAGTTTGAAAATCATTGCTTTTAAACCAACATAACAAATATTCAATCAGACAAGAATCATCAATAGATGTTCAAACTAGAGGAAAATTTTGAGGCAGGGTAGGATATTTGCTTCATCTCAAAAGGTCTCCTCAATACTTGCTTATTAATGACAAGGGAAAAATAGTAATTACACAAAATTATCTATGTAAGGAAGAAATCAAACAACATCTTGACCATATAATCAAAATTATCCCCACAAATGAGGGGCAGATGGACATCATTGCTTCCAGATGTGATGCCTTGAGAAATGTACCTCATTGCCCTGGCTGGGTAGTTCAGATGGTTGGAGTGTCAGCCCAATGTGCCAGGGTTGTAGGTTTGATCCTCAGTTAAGGCATATGCAAGAGTAAACCAATGAGTTTATGGATGAGTGGAACAACAAACTGACGTTCCTCTCTCTCTAAAGTCAATTTTAAAAAATATTTGTAGATGAACGCAGGCTGCACAGATAATTGAAAGTAGCAAAAAACAGGTGAAATTAATTTTTGAAAAAAAAAAGAACTGTACATTATTTGTGTAAAATTCTGGCCATAATATATAGCTTGAATCTAATCATGAGACAACACCACACACATAAAAAATGAGGCAAATTCTATGTTTTTATAAAAGGTGGTGGTGGAAGTAATTCTTTAAAAGTGGGAATGTCATAGAAGAAGAAGAAAAGCATTAGAAATGTTCAAGATTAAAGGAGACTAAAGAAAAATGATAACTAAATACAATGTATGATCCTAGATTGAATTATATACTAAGTAGGGAAAAGCTATTAAAGATTATTATTAAAAATCTATAAAGAATAAAATTGAAATGTGGAGTTTTGACTTAGATATAAGTATTATACTAATTTAACTTCATTGGCATTGAAATCAGCTGACAGTCTTATGGGAGCTCCCTTGTAGGTAACTGTAGGGAAAATGGCTGTTTGGCTTGCTCGCGGATTTACCGGCTGCAAGCACTTTGCCTGATTGGTACGTGGGTGCGTGGGTGTGTGGCAGCACCACAGGTGTGTGGTCTTTGTAAGACTGTGGGTGCTTTTCCTGGGTGGTGATTCTCCCAGATCACTCTCTGCCACCACGAGGTGTGGTTTTCCCTGCTCCCTCACCCTTACTGTGAATAGCAGATTTTCCTTTATTATCTCTTTCCCTTTTGTCGTTTATTCACTTGCCTGTTTTTGTGAGCCTCCAATAAACGGGTACAGCCCAACGCTTTCCAGCTCCACAGTTCCTCTACCGTCTGCCGAGTTCAGTGGGAACCTGCCTGGCCTCAATCACCAGCATTACAGTAACTACCGTTTTTTTTCTCTCTCTCTCTCTCTCTATCTATCTTTTTTATTTTATTTTAGAGAGAGAGGAGAGAGAAAGAGAAAGAGGTGGGGGGGGGCATCAACTCGTTGTAGTTGCTTTTTGCATGTGCCTTGACCAGGCAAGCTGGAGGTTCTGAACTGACGACCTCAGCATAGCAGGTCGATGCTTTATTCACTGCACCACCACAGGTCAAGCTACTGCTCTCCTCGTGCTGCTTTTAAGATACTGTCTTTGTCTTTAACATTTGGCATTTTAATTATGATGTGTCTTGGTGTGGGCCTCTTTGGGTTCATCTTCTTTGGGATTCTCTGCACTTCTTGGACCTGTGTGTTTTTTCTCTTAACCAAGTTGGGGAAGTTTTCAGCCATTAATTATTCAAATAGGTTCTTGGTCCCTTGTTTTCTCTTGTCTCCTTCTGGTACTCTTATGATGTAGATGTTGTTATGTTTCATGTTGTCTCAAAAGTCTGTTATACATTATCCTCATTTTTTAAAATTCTTTTTTTGTTTTGCTCCTCTGATTGGGTATTTTCTTCTTCTACTTTATCTTCCAAGTTGCTAATCTGATCCTCTGCTTCATACAACCTACTATTTATTCCTTCTGGTGCATTCTTCATTTCAGATATTATATTCGTCGTTTCTGACTGGTTCTTTTTTATAGTGTTGATGTCCTTTTTTTATGCTGTTTGAGTTCTAAGTTCCTTGAGCATCCTTATAACCATTGTTTTGAACTCTGTATCTGGTAGTTTGCTTGCCTCCTTTTTATTTAGTCCCCCCACCCAACCCCAGAGATTTTACCTGTTCTTTCACTTGGGACCTGTTTCTTTGTCCCAACATTTAGATGCTTCCCTGTGTTTGCTTCTGTATATCAGGTAGAGGTGCTATGTCTCCTGGTCTTATAAGAGTGGTCTTATATATAGGTATCCTGTAAGGCCCGGTGGTGCTGCCACCCTGGTCCCCTGACTTGGGTGCTCTGGATGCACCCCCTGTGTGAACTGTGTGCACTGTCCTGTAGTAGTTGAGCCTTGATTGCAGTTGGCATGTCACAGGGAGGGACTGACCCCAAGACTACTGGCTGCAAGGGCCAGCTGTGATGACAGAGGAGGAGCTGCTATGCTGGGCTGACTGCATGGAGCAGGATCTGCTTCCATGGGGCTCTGATGTTTGCCAAGTCTGCCCCTTGGGTGCGTCACTTATGAAAGCGGTTGGGTTGTAATCCAGTGTGGTCTGAAGCTGTCCACGTAGTGCAGTGGCTCTGGGGCTTCCCTGCGGTACAAATCAACCATTGCCTGTGCCCTGCCTAGGGCCAGCGTGAGCTATGAATTGATCTGCAGGTGGTTGCTACTTGTACTGGGTTTGGAGATGCCCAGGAGAGGCCAAGCTGTGAACTGAGCTGGCTGCTGCTAGTGCCAAGCCTGGGGTCACTTAGTGAGAGGTATGGGGCACACTGAGGCCAGATGCTGCTAGTTTGAGAGATTTTAGGGAAGTCTGAAAAATGAGCTAAAAGAGGCCATTTGTATGGAAAAGCCACTGGAAACAGCTTGGGTGGGCACTTCAAAGAAGGTGCAGCAGGGTCTCAGGGAACCACCAGGTCCAGGTGAACAGTGTTAGCCAGGTTAACGGAGACTCAGATATGGCACCTGCCTGCCGGCTCTGTGATGGAAGGGTCCCACAAAGGAACAATGGCCTCTACCAGCACTTCTGTCTGGGAGAAGATGCCCTTCTGGCCTTTGTGCTGAAGCCAAACAATACAGTTCCTTCTCATGTGTCCTTGGCACCTTTCAAGCTGCTGCCACAGTGCAAGAGCTCAGAGCAAGTGAGTCTGAGTAAGTCAGTGTGCGGGCTCTTTAAGAGGAACACCTGGGACTCCAGGAACTCTTCCGCTCATTCAGCCACAATCTTGCTAGCTTTTATAGCAGAAGTTATGGGGGCTTCTCTTTCTGGCACTGAAACCCTGGGCTTGGGGGCCTGGTGTGGGGCTGGGACCCCTGGTCCTCAGGGGATACCTCCACAGTTGAGATATCACTCCTGATTTTTAAGGGGCACATATGGATGTGGGACCAACCTGTTCTACATCTCCACCCCTCCTACCAGTCTCAGCGTGGCTTCTTCTATCTGTCCTTAGTTATAAGACTTCTGTTCAACTAGATTTCAGGTATACTGAATGATGGTTGTTCTGTAGTTCAGTTGTAATTTTGATGTGTTTATTGGAGGTTCTGAGTACCTGTGTCTACCTATGTTGCCATCTTGAACAGAAATTTACTGAAAGAATTTTTTTTAAGATTAAAATTAGACCCTGGCCAGTTTCTCAGTGGGTAGAGCATCGTCCCAGAATATGGGTGTCCCAGGTTCAATTCCAGGTCAGGGCACCCAGGAGAAGTAACCATCTAATCCTCCTCTCCTCCCTCTTCCCCACCCACAGCCATGGCTCAATTGGTTCAAGTATGGCCCTAGGCACTGAAGATAGCTCAGTTGGTCCCAGTGTGTCAGCTTCAGGTGCTAAAAATAGCTCGGTACTCCAGGATCAGCCCCAGATGGAGTTGCTGGGTGGATCCCAGTCAGGGCACATGTGGGAGTCTGCCTCACTATCTCCCTCCTCCCACCAAAAAATAAAATAAAATAAAACACAAACAAAAAATTTAAAAACAACTTATTCCTTCAAATAAGATATATAAATGGCCAACAAGCATTTGAAAGATGCACACCACCACTAATCTTTAGTGATGTGAAGTAAATCAAAACCACAATGAGATATCATTTCATACCCACTTGGATGGCTACTATTGAAAACCAGGAAAATAAGGATTGGCAAAGATGTGGAGAAACTGGAACCTTTCTGTATTTTTTGGTAGAAATAATGTAGCTGCTATAGAAAACAGTATGGTGGTTTTCTCAAAATATGAAATACAGAATTGGCCCTGGCAGGTTGGCTCAGTGGTAGAGTGTGGGCTCAGTGTGTGGATGTCCTGGGTTTAATTCCAGCCAGGGCACATAGGAGAAGTGACCATCTGCTTCTCCACCCCTCCCTCTCCCCCTTCTCTTTCTCTCTCTCCCTCCTGCAGCCATGGCTTGATTGGTTTGAGGGCATTGGCTTCAGGCACTGAGTATGGCTCTGTGGAGCCTTCACCTCAAGTGCTAAAACAGCTCGGTTGCGAGCATGGCCCTAGATGAGCAGAGCATTGGTTCCAGATGGGGATCGCTGGTTGGATCCTGGCCAGGGTGCATACTAGAGTCTCTCTCTGTCTCCACTCCTCTCACTTGGAAAAGAAGAAAAAATAAATAAATAGAAATAGAAATACAGAATTACCCTATGATCTAGCAATTCCATCTCTGGGTAAATACCCAAGAGAACTGAAAACAGGGTCTTAAAAAGATATTTGTACTGTGTTCATAGCAGCATTATTCACAGTAGCCAAAAGGTGGAAACAACCCAAGTATCCAGCAATGGATGAATGTATAAACAAAATGTGCAATACACACACAATAGAATATTATTTAGCTTTTAAGAGAAAAAAAATTCTGACAGTGATGAACCTTGAGGACATTATACTAAATGAAATAAACTAATCACAAAAAGGCAAATACTGTATGACCCCACTTACGTGAGGTACCTAAAGTAGTCAGTTTCATAGAGATAGAAACTAGAATGCTGTTTACCACGAGCTAGTGAGAGGAAGGAATGGGCAGCTATTGTTTAATGGATATAGAGTTTCAGTTTTGCAAAATAAAAACAGTTCTGGCGATTGATTATACAACCATGTGAATATGCTTAACATTACTGAACTTTACATTTAAAAATTATTAAGATCATAAATTTTATGTTATTTGTATTTTACCATAATTAAAAAACAAAAATTTTCAAGGCCAAGCTAACTTCACTGATGCGGACCAAGTTTGCTGTAAAGAAACAAATCCCAGGGGAGAATGTTTTATGTCTCCCAAGGATCATGATCATGTTGTGAGGGACAGACTGCAGTTTCTCCCAATGTTTCCCCCTCTACCCACCCTTCCATTGTGTGCACTACCGATACTCCCTTCTTGTTCTCTGGGGACAACCGGTTACACAACTTGTGGGGTCCAGTGCAAAACAAAAGTTCATACATTATTAAGAATTTCAAGACAATGACAGCTAAGCATTAGAAAAGTATGAACCCTATGCAACTGCACAGGCTCTAAGCCCACGAAGCCAGCCCTATTGAACCCCACAGATAAGAACAGTGACACAGTATACAACACAGCAGTGTACTGGAGTCAGGCTCAAACTAGTTAGTGAAAGCCATTGTCAGATTTTCAAAAATTCTGCAATGCAGTTGATATTATATTGGTAACTTGAAATCAGCCATGGAAATCAGTTTTCCTCTTTTTCTCCCTCCTCCCCTCCTTCCCTCCTTCTCTCCTTCTCTTGTTCTTTTTCTTAGGGGCTAGGAGTAGAGAGTGAGGCTAGTGGTTAAACATTTACCAGCAGACCAATGAACCTACTGGCAAGGCTTGAAGGATTTGCTCAATATCTGAAGAACGAAGTATTCCTTCCTCCTGGTCTTCTTTGCCTCCTGTCGCCTCTACAACATACTCCTCAGGAGCAGAGGCTGGGACTGCCACCTCACTGGCCCTCAGCTTGCTTTGCTCAGCTTCTGCAAAAAAAAAGAGAAAATATTCATTCTTTCACTATGGTTTTAAGAGTTTGCCTGACCAGCTGGTCAATAGATCAATTCAGCAAGGCTTCTGTTTTAATATTCTGTGTTGGGGAGACTGGAGTTGGAAAATCAACACTAATTGATACATTGTTTATACTAATTTTGAAGACCACAAATCCTCACATTTTACCCCCATGTTAGACTTAAAGTTCAGACATATGAAGTCCAAGAAAGTAATGTTTGATTAAAATTGACCAATGTGAATACAGTGGGATTTGGTGACCAAATAAGCAAAGAAGAAACCTACCAACCAACAGTGACTACATAGATGCTAATTTTGAGACCTATATCCAAGAAGAGCTGAAAATTAAGAATTTTCTCCTTAACTAGCATGATCCTCATATTCATGCATGCTTCTGCTTCATCTCACCAATGGGCCACTCTCTGAAGGCACTTGATCTCTTAACCATGAAGAAGCATGACAGTAAGGTGAACATGATACCAGTGATTACCGAAGCAGATACAATAGCTAATAGTTAACAGAAATTTAAGATTAAGCTAACCTGCCTACACCTGTGCTGAATTGCCTGCGGGCACTGTGTTTCTGCCATCTGAACAGCCCTTATAAAGGTTTCCTGCAATCCCATTTCAACCAATAAGACTGAGGCTTTCCCCATCCAATCAGAGTTGCACAGCTCTGACCAATCAGGACAGGGTCTTTTGACCAATCAAACTGTGATGATGCAGAGTCCTCATTTGCATGAGGATAGACCAATCAGGTACTAGGGGTGAGGACTTTTGTCAATATAAACTAACTCCCCTCTGGTTCAGGGAGCTTATTATTCCCTGAAACCAGAGCTGTAACACGGAAGAAGTCTCGGCCACAGCAGAGCAGACCATTGCTGTTTTCACAGCTGCTCTGTAGCACTATTGAGCTGTTCCACAGCAGTGCTATTTTCACAGCCATGCTGTATCACTGTTTGCTCTGCATAAAGTTTCCTTCTTCACTGCACCCCAATTTGGGGGTTCCTGTTGGTGTTGAAGGCATAAATGACCATTGATTGGCACAAGTATGGTTGAGTTAAAAGTTGGAAATAAGATGGTTAAAGCTTGCCAGTATTCTTGGGGTGTCATACAAGTGGAAAATGAAAACCACTATGACTTGGTAAAGCTCCAGGAGATTCTTATTTGTATAAACGTGAATAATCTGGGAGAAAAGAACCCACATTACGCACTATGAACTTTACAGATTTTGCAAACTGCAGGAAATGAGCTTTACTTAAGTGGGCCCAGAGAATAAGCCACTCAGTCTCCAAGAGACCTCCAAAGCCAAAAGACACAAAATTTATGGGAACATCAGAGGAAGGAAGAGGAAATGAAGCAGATGTTTATGTAGCAAGTAAAGGAGAAAGAAACCATACGGGGAGAAGCTGAGAGGTACAGGCTAAGTTTGAGCACCTTCAAAGAGTTCACCAAGAAGAGAGAATGAAGCTTTAAGAAAAATGACTTTTGGAAGAAGAAATAATCATTCTCTAAAAAGAAAGCTACCTCTGAAACATACCAGACCAGACTTTTATGGGAACAGATGGCAACCTGAAGATAGATAAGAACTATAAGGACTCCAATTTTATGTAATTCAAAAGTTCCAGATCACAGAAGGTCATCATAAGCAAAAATTATTAAAATGTTAGAACTATGCTGTGATTTTCTTGCTGGTTTAATTTGCTGTATTGCTTTTTCTGTACTTGGCAAATGGCCACAGATACTGCCATTTATTGTTAAGTGTAAAATATTACTGGAAAAATATTGTTAAGTGTAAGGTCAATACATAAGTTTGAGTGGATGATAGCACTTACATATTCAGTGGTTAAGAATTAAGTTGCTGGTTTGTGATGAATCTAAGATTGTTTTGCCAGGTGCCCACCTACTGTCACTTTGTAGAGCATTAAACCATAGATGGCACACAATAGCAATGTCAGTGCCATTGAAAATGCAGAACTCATCTGTATTACAGCCGTCTGACTCCATTTATATTCCAAAGATGAATCTTTTTTTGTACACACTAACGGTAAAATTCTGGGAATATATTTAAAAATACATTGAGTACCTGAAACTCTAACTTCTCAATAGTTTTATAGGGCTTTTTAATTTTTGATATAATTATCTAATTTGTAACATGATCCTAAGAATCTGTATCAAATTTTATATAACATGATGTCCTTCCATGCTTCAGTATGCCTTATTGTGATTGCTGTATTTTTGTGATGAAACAAAATACAGTGGTACCTTGAGATATGAACAGACCAGCATACAAATTTTTTAAGATATGAGCTGCGACTCGGTCCATATTTTTGTTCGAGATCTGAGTGGAATTCTGAGATATGAGTTGTGATTCGGGAAGCTGTCGCTAGTTGGCACGTTGGCGCACGGGTCCAGTTTTGGCAGTTTGATATACGAGTTGACTGACTTACGAGCTCGGTTACAGAACGAATTAAATTCATATCTAAAGGTACCACTGTATATTTAAAAAAGAACAATTTCCAAGTATATAAACCCTTTTTCTAGTAGTAAGTACCTTTGAACTTAGGCATTATCACCATATTTTCATTAGGATTTAGTACATTCTTGTTGCTTAAAACTCTGTCTTCTAGGGGGGAAAATAATAAGATTGAATCATTTTATTAAAATTATTTCTTAAGAAAATAACTATGAACATCAAATGTTAAAGATATAAATATTAGATAACATATCTCAAGGGATATTTGAATTTAGCATTTTAGTAGTATTTTCAGAACAATAAACTTTTCCTTAACAATCATAGGTAGACAATTTTTTATTTTTTGTACTTAAATATTCTAAATAAAGCTGACATTTACCCTAGACAAATGAAAAAGAAGAAGAAAAGAAGATACTTGCCCTCAATAAGGCAATGATTCACCTTCCTGTTCTACAGTTCTCAATTACTTGAAAGGCAAGAAAAAGAATCACAGATAAGAAAAGAAAAATCACCTTTTGATTAGCAGCAATACAAGGTAACCAATTAGCAAAACCTTTGTTTCTGTAATGCCATTTTTTTTGTAATGCCATTTTTTTAAAGGCCTACTACATATATACTCAGATAAAATGTGAATTTATAAATTATTTTTATTTATCATTATATTTCATTCCTTGTATTATCCTATTTTATTTGTTATTGTGTTTATGTTTTTATTACTTTTATAATTTTGTAAGTTTCTACCCCATCCTCTTTTATTGTTTACATTTGCATGAAATGTTTTTTCCATCCCTTCACTTTCAGTCTATGTGTATCTTTTGTTCTGAGATGGGTTTATTGTAGATAGCATATATTGTATACAAGTCATGTTTTCTTATCATGCATCTACACTCTGCCTTTTTGATTGGATCATTTAATCTATTTCATTTAAGGTTTTTATTGATATGTATTTATTTATTGCCATTTTATTCTTTAAACCTATAATCCTCTTTCTCTCGATTTCTTTTTTCTTTTCCTCTTTTTATATCAGGCCCTTTAACATTTCTTGCAGTACTTATTTGGTAGTAATGAACTCCTTGAGCTTTTTTTTTTTTTTGTCTGAGAAGTTCTTTATTTCTCCTTCAATTTTAAATGATAGCTTTGCTGGATACAGTAGGCTTCATTGTAGGTCCTTGTTTTGCATCACTTTGAATATTTCTTGCCCTGAAGTGTTTGTGTTCAGAAGTCAGATGTCAGCCTTATGGGGGTTCCTTTGTAGGTAATTAATTGCTTTTCTCTTGCAGCTTTTAGTATTCTTTCTTTATTTTTTATCTTTGGCATTTTAATTATGATGTGTCTTGGTGTGGACTTCTTTGGGTTCATCTTTAATGGGACTTTCTGTGCTTTTTGAACTTGTATGACTTTATTCTTCATCAAATTAGGGAAGTTTTTAGCTATGATTTCTTCTAACAAGTCCTCTACCCCTTGTTTGTTCTCTTCTCCTTCAGAAACCTCTATGATGCAGATATTGTTTCGCTTCATGTCACCACAGAGCTCTCTTAGAGTTTCCTCAGCCTTCTTGAGCCTCTTTTCTTTTTCCTGCTCTGCTTCTGTGTTTATGTTTATCTTGTCCTCTAAATTACTGATTCAATCCTCCTCCTCATCCAGCCTGCTGATGATTCCTTCTGGCACAATCTTCATTCCTGATATTGTATTTGTCATTTCTAATGGTTCTTTTTTGTGATTTTGATGTCCTTTTTATAACTTACCACCTCTTTAAGTTCTCACTTACTCTTACCCATTCTTACTCTAAGTTCCTCTAGTATCCTAATAACCATTATTTTAAACTCTGCATCTGGTAATTTGCTTCCATTTCATTTCATTTCATTCTTTTTCTGGAGATTTCTCCTGTTGACTCGTTTGGGTCATTGTTTTATTTTTTTTGGTCTGCCCATTTTGTCTGTGTATTAAGTACCTCTGCTCTGACTACAAAATCTGTTGTGATGTCTTTATGAGAAAGGTGGGCCCAGTGGTACTGACCTCCAGACCACCTGAGCTCCTTGCTCTAGTAATGTTTCTTGAGGGTTATATTTACCATCCTGTTGTATGTGAGAATTGAATTTTGTTGGTCCTTTTGTGGGTGGAATTAACCCTTCAGGCTAATTCCTGAAGGACCCTGGCTGGCTCTAAGAGTCAACTTGATCACATATATTAGACGCTGTGCAGTGTCTGTCCTATGGGGTGTGGTTAATCTCTTCAGGATTTGGTGCCTGCTGGACTCCTCCTTTGGGCATGCCACTTGTGTGGCTAGCTGAGTCTGCCACCCACCACTGGTTGTATTGGTTCTGGGTCCTCTTGGGTGGGGTTTGGGTATGGGTTGATGTCAAACATTGCTTATAACCCACTGTGGTCTACCTGTCTGGAGCTACCACTCTGCTAACTGTTTGTGTCTGCATTTTCTGTGCCTGGGTGTGTGGGGAGGGGTCAGCCTGTGTATAAGCATCGACTTCCTCCTGCTTAGAGTTCCGTAGCAGCTCCGTAAAGGGGCCCAAGTTTCTTAAGCTTTGCCTCCACTTTACAGCTACTCTACTTCCTCTTGAAGCTGCATGGTCTACCTGCAGAGTCTTCTGTAGAAACACTGTAGAGTGGGGGAAGACTGGCTTCACCCCACCAACCCTTCTGCAGGCTGCAAACTTGGGGGGCTAGGGCAACTGAAGTCAGTCCCCCTTATTTGGGGAGGATCTCTTGGTCAAGAGGTCAGTACAAGGAAAGTGGCCCCTACTCCAGAGTCTAAGCTCTCAAGATATTCTAATTCTGTTTCTACCCTGAGAGGGGAGCAGCAGATTCAGGTTGGGTTTGGCCAACAGTTTCCTCTGCAGAAATTCTTTCAGCTGGGGAGCTCCTGGCCTTAATGAGGAAGATTGAGAGAGTCTTCCACTGAGGTTGATTGTGATCCCTCAGAAGGTAGCTAAGCTCCAAGAAACTCCCACTTTGAATGTCTGTGCTCTAAGCCTCCCTTTCCCCTGTGGAGCTTAGCCCAGTGGGGCAGGGTATCCTGGATTTGGGCCTGCTGACTATGAAGCTCTACCTCATTCAATGACTACAAGCTGCTGACCATAGAAAGTGGAATTCACCTCAGCTGAGTTTGGTGCCTGATGAGATCTCCCTTTGGATATGCTGCCGGAAATGTTAGTTGGGTGCTTCTCTGATGTTGTCTGTAGCTGGCCACTGGATGTGTTGGCTCTGGGACTCTTATGAGAGAAGATATTGCCTATAACTGGCTCTCAGCAACCTTTTTGGAGCTACAGGTATAAGCAATCCAGAGTTTATGGCTGCCTCTGCTAGGCTTAGGTTCACATGGAAGGACCAAGCTGCACACCTAGGCTGGGTTTTACCAGCACTGGGCCTGGGGCAAGTCAGCAAAATACGGAAGTTTCCCTCAGATCCACCTGCTGCTGCCTATCTGCTGGCTGCTTCTTGGACTCAGCCCCTGACAAATCCTCTGGTAGAGTATAAAGGCTGGGGCAACTCAGACATCAGGAAAGGTCATGGGTAGGGTTCCCACCCCAGGGCCCCAGGTGTTGGCCTGTCCTTAATTTTTTCACAGACCTCAGTAGGGTGTGGCCACTAAGAGTCCAGTAGGTATGGCATCTGAAACCCAGAGATTTTGTCTGCCCACACAGTACAGACAGTTTCTATTGAATTTCCCATGAGGCAGAAATAGCAGTCATATTCTCAGGAAAGTCAGGGGAAAAACTCCAGCCTGAACACCAGACAACAGAATCACTGTCACCTCCTGCATCTTTTCAGCCTGCTTCCGGACCAAGGCTGCTTACTTCTCAGCAGGGCCCAGGGTGAGTCAAGAGAGATTCCCGAGCATAGGGCAGTTGCTTTTCCCCACGCTGATGCTGCTCAGAGGGGACCATTCCACCTAAGAAAGTTGACTACTTCAGTATTGGAGAATGACTCAGCACAGGGGTTCCTGCAGCTGTCCTTCACCATGTCTCTCCTTGAGGCCACCAATTGCGTATTCTCCTCAGGTGACTCTAATCCTCTCAGCTCTCCCCCCACTGGAGCTCAGAGGAAGGAGCTGTGAATGAGATTTTCTACATTGGTCCTTTAAGAGGTTGCCTGCGTCTCCAAGAGCTCTTGTCTTTCACAGACAGAAACCTTGCCTCTCTTCACTGCCAAATGCTATGTAGGCATCTCTTCTAGTCTCTGGTGCTCTAGGCTAGGGCACCTGGCCTGGGGCTGAGGACTCACACCTCTCAGAGAAAACTTCCCTGCAGCTGAGATGTCCCTCTGGACCCTCGGTTGCCACTCACTCCTGGGAGTAGAGGCAGCCCTTTCCGTGTCTCTGCCCCGCCTACCAGTCTCATGTGGCTTCTTCTGTGAATCCTTGGTTATAGACTCCTCTTCAGTTAGTCCTGAGTTGGTTTTTCAGAATGATTGTTCTTTTTTTATTTTTATTTTTTGATGATTGTTCTTGAATTTAGTTCTAATTCTAGTTTGTTCCTGGTAGGAGATGAGTGGAACATTCATTCACCTACTCCATTGCCATTTTGCTCCTACATGTGTCTATCCTGATGGTTCTTAAACAGAGCTTGCGTCCTAATCAGATGCAACAAAATCTGTCTTTAGATCATATTCACTTACAGAAAAGTCTAAATTCTGCATATCTACTATCTTTTCAGTCCTTTAGTCCTTTATCTTAAACAGCAGAATTAAGTCCAAATTCTTAGGACTATAGAAAATCACTATTAAAATATTAATTGACACCTATAATATAATAACAAATAAATATTTGGTCTCTGCTTCCTTTCCTGGCATATAGCTCCTAAAATTCTTAAAATCTCTGTGATGTCTTTTACATGCCCATGAGAGGACTGGTGGTTGGAAGTTCCTGAATAGCCTCAGTATGTAGGCTGGTTGCCAGGAGAACCAACCACGTGATTGAAGGAACTTACCCTCAGACCTCTAGGAAGGAGAGAGGGGTTAGAGGTTGAATTAATCATAATGGTCAATGATTTAATCAATCATATTTATATTTGAAGCCTCCATTAAAAAAAAATCTTAACTTAAGGAATTCAGAGAGCTTCTGGGTTGGTGAACACGAGGAGGTGTGGGGAGGGTGAACTGTTTGGAGAGGTTCTAGAAGTTTCTCCCCTTATACCTTACCCTATGCTTCTCTTCCATTGGCTGTTTCTAAGTTGTAACCTTTTATACAACCATTAACCTAGTAAAACTGTTTTCCTGAGTTCTGGAGTCATTTTAGAAAATTATTAAACCCAAGGAGGGAATCATGAAAACCACCAGTTTGTAACCAAAGCAGACAGATACCGTGGGTAATCTGGAGACCCACTATTTTTAATTGGCATCTGAAGTGGAGGGGCAGTTTAGGGGCCTGAGAGACCCTAACCTAATTTAGTTGGGGTCTGCACTAACTCTGGTTAGTGTCAAAATGGAATTAAATATAGGACACCCAGGTGGTGTCTGCAGAGAACTGGAGAATTGTTTGGTGTGGGAAAACTCACACATCTGGGGTCAGCAGATTGGTGTGATAGAAGAGCAAAAACAATAAAACAATTGTTTTCTTCCATAACCCAAGGAAGATCACACGGATGGTAGGTTGTAGAAAAGAAAAATCAAAATTAGAATTCTTCTTTTGATATAAATTTCAGTTCTTAAGACTCATGGAGGCATTTACTACATAAAAACTAGAGTGATATGCAAAATAATCTGACCACCTGCCCTGCATTTACTTTGTGCTGGGTACATTACAGAGAGATGGCAATGTGGTGAGAAAACAAAATCTCAGTGGTCAGAGATTTTAAGTGAGGATTCCAAATATACTTTTGACTTCAACTTCCTGCTTTTTATTTCTCATTTAATGACTTGATGGTTAGAAGACCTGTTTTTATTCTTCATAAATTTTACTTAAATTATACATTTATTCATTGCTTTAATTACGGTTCAAGATTTTATCAATTTCACAACAATATATTTTGTTCCATAACTCATTTTGTATTAATAGAATTCTTAGACATAAGTTTCCTTTTGGCTAGTTTCATTTTTAGCAAGAGATATTTGCATACTAGAGTGACTCAGTGAATCAAAACATGGGTGAGGCATAAAAGCTTCATGAATATACTTTATCTATAGCTCTTGTTTAACAGTGGAGAAATAGACTTAGAACAATACAAATTTTAGCATATTGATACATGATAAGGCAGCCAGGTTTGATTTCTACCCTATGCTGTTACCTCTATATAATACCACAGCAATATGGCCTTTATAAGACAGGCTAAAATAGTAATAATAAACTTCTTCTTGTGCTGGACAGATAGCTTGGTTGGTTAGAGCATCATTCTGAAGTGCAGAGATTGCCAGTTTGATTCCCAATTAGGGCACATAAAAGAACAGATTGATGTTCCTGTCTCTTTCTCTCTCTCTCTTCCTCTCTTGCTAAAATAAATAAAAGTTTTTAAAATTTTTAAATAAATTTCTTTGCTAGTAATTTCTGAGATTACCATATAAAAGTTTTCATGACTTTCTGACAAATACTATTCATAGCTATATATATTGAGTGCTTTCCTCTGTGTCAGACATGTACTTTATAGGAATTATAAAATATAAAAAAACAAACAAACCAAAAAAACATGAGGTGAGCACTATCATTATCCCCATTTTATAGTTAGGGAAAGTGAGACATAAAAATGCTAAGGAGCTTGACCTGTGGTGGCGCAGTGGATGAAGTGTCGACATGGAACCCTGAGGTCGCCAGTTCAAAACCCTGGGCTTGCCTGGTCAAGGCACATATGGGAGTTGATGCTTCCTGCTCCTTCCCCCTTCTCTCTCTCTCTCTCTCTCTCTCTCTCACACTCTTCTTTCTAAATAAATAAATAAAAATTTTAAAAAAGTTTATATTAAAAAAAAAACGCGGCCTGACCTGTGGTGGCGCAGTGGGATAAAGCGTCGACCTGGAACACTGAGGTCGCTGGTTCAAAACCTTGGGCTTGCCTGGTCAAGGCACATATAGGAGTTGATGCTTCCTGCTCCTTCCCCCTTCTCTCTCTCTCTCTCTCTCTCTCTCTCTCTCTCTCTCTCACCTTTCTAAACAAATAAATAAAATTTTTAAAAAAGTTTATATTAAAAAAAAACGCGGCCTGACCTGTGGTGGCGCAGTGGGATAAAGCGTCGACCTGGAACACTGAGGTCACCGGTTTGAAACCTTGGGCTTGCCTGGTCAAGGCACATATGGGAGTTGATGCTTCCAGCTCCTCCCCCTTCTCTCTCTCTCTCTTTCTCTCTCTCTCACTCCTCTCTCTCTAAAAAATCAATAACTAAAAAATATTAAAAAAAAAAACGCTAAGGAAAGGGCCACGGCACCACTAATAAATGCAGTCCTGGCAATCTCACTCAATAGCATAATTTCTGTACTATCCTGCCTCCTTCTTTTTTGCTATTTTATTCTAAACAATTTCCTGTACTCTCACTCCCATATGAGAATGAGAAAAAAATATTTGTCTAAAACTACTTTTCCCCACTAGAATATAAGTTCCCAAGAGGAGCTTCTAAAACTGTGTCTAGTACAAAATATACATTCAGTAAATGAGTTGAACAAATTCAAGAGAGTTCTGGTTTTCCCAAGAGAATGTTATCAGAGTAACGAGTAAACATCATACATGACCAATTAGTTTAAGAATTCCCATGTTTTGGTGCAGCAAGCAAGCATAACTTAGTTACCTTTCTCTCTTTTATATTTTTCTATCTTTCTCAAAAAACAAGGTACGACTTGTGTGAAGAGTTTCTCCAGTAACGTCAGATTATCAGCATCTATTTTAGCTTGTTTCTCCAGATGTCCCAGGAAACTTAGAGATGTCTGCAAGAGAATCAATGGAGTCGCATTTATTTGCCAATTGATGATTCATTCATTCATTAAACACTACCTGTGTGGCCACTAGGCACCAGATTTTGCATTGATGAATAAGTTAAGTATTAGTTTAGCCCAGAAGAGTTCAATAGTGTGGGGGAAGACATATTACCAAGGAAACCTCTATATAATCTATACTAATACGAAATACCAAATATAAACATCTCACTACATACGAGGTAGTACTTTTTATATATTAACCTCAAAAACAACTCAATGAGGTAGATACTACTATAATCTTCATTTTAAAAGTCACAGAGAGATTCAATAACTTGTCCAAGGTCACAGAGCCAATAAATGGCAGAGCTGGCATTTGAACCCTGGCAGTCTGATGTCAAAGTCTCTCTTATTAACCATGAGCTATACTACCTCTAACTCACTGCAGATGACATAGTAGATTAGAGCAGCAGCAAAACAGAGTGGAAAATGTTTTGAAAGAATTTTTTATTTGGTATTTTAAAAGAAAGAAATCTCTTAAGTACTCCTAGGAAAAACTGCAAATTAGCTAGCATTATTTTAATATTGAATTACATATAAGGTAGAAGGTACCATACTTTTCAATTCTCAATGTATTAAGCTGGTTATGAAAAAATATTTATGAACAAAATAATTATATATTGCAGCCCCCAGAAAAGAGAACTCAGAGCCTGACCAGGCAGTAGCACAGTGAATAGAGCATCAGACTGAGATGCAGAGGACCCATGTTTGAAACCCTGAGGTTGCTGGCATGAGCACAGGTTCATCCAGCTTGAGCACTGGCTCACCAACTTGAGCACAGGGTTGCTGGTTTGAGTGTGGGATCACAAACATGATCCCATGGTTGCTGGCTTCAGCCCAAAGGTCACTGGCTTGAGCCCAAGATTGCTGGCTTGAGCAAGGGGTCACTCACTTTGCTGTAACCCCTTGGTCAAGGCACATATGAAAAAGCAACCAAGGAACAACTAAGTTGCCGCAATGAAGAATTGATGATTCTCATCTCTCTCTCCCTTCCTGTCTGTCTGTCCCTATCTGTCCCTATCTGTCCCTCTCTCTCTCTCTATCACAAAAAAAGAGAGAAAGAGAGGGAAGGAAGGAAGGAAGGAAGGAAGGAAGGAAGGAAGGAAGGAAGGAAGGAAGGAAGGAAGGAAGGGGAGAGAAACAACTCAGAAAGTGAACATCTGAACATTATCAGCAGAGTGGGATCTGGGGAAGAGGTCTCTAGACATGTTGAATGGTTGAACAGCTGAAATGGGACAGTGGGTTCAGGAATATTGAGAAGTCATTGAGTATAAACCACGAGGAGAGCTAAGTCACAGCTGGAACAGCGGGCTGATATCAGACGGTGAAAGAATACACAAACCAAGTTTGGGCAAGTGTCCTGAGAGTCAAGGGGTGCTAGTAGTGGTTTTTAAGAACAGTAGCATGAACATACTTGTTTTTAAACAGAAGTCTTGAGGATGGGTTGAGGAGGAATGGATTAGAGAGAAAATATTGGCAGAAAGACGAAATACTCTGGTGATGTGATGCCCAAGAACTGGTCTAAAGCTATGGTGGAAATGCGGAGGCAGCACTGGATTTGAGAACATTTCTGAATTGTAATTTGGTGAGTTTTGAGCTCAATTAGAAGTGAGTGAAGAAGCAAAGAAAGAGTCAAAGATGGCTAAATGGTGATACCAACTCTTATTCATCATCTGTTTGACATAGCTGGATTCACATAAGCTGCACACGGGAGGTGATATTAGGATTGCATTTTGGAGAATGACTAGTTCTTCACTGCCAACATGAAAAAGGAATTCCAGGCACAGAAAAGCAATATGGGAAAATGATGAAAAACTAAATATCTGTTTAAATGGGGTTTTGTGGTGGCTTCAGCAGGAATAGTTTCATTGGAGTGAAAGAAGCCAAAGCCATATTGGAATGCACTGGGACATGCTCCAGAGTTCAGTTAGTGGGGAAAGTGTGTGTGTAGACTATTCTTTCAAGAAGTTCAGCAGTATTCAAAAAAGAAGAAAAAGGAGTTTAGCAGTTGAGGGAAGGAGGAAGTTAGAGCAGTAATGTAAGAATGAGGAAGAGTTAGAGGGTGTGTGTTTGTGCATGCACATGTGTGTATTTTCAAAGGAGTCATTCAAATTGCCAACAGCCAAGGGAAAGGCCAGAATTACAAACTCACATGATCAAAAGAGACATTATAAATTTTCATGAAAACCCAGACACAGGTAGAAAAACCAAAAAAGCAAAGAAGTATGTGTGCCCCCACCTGCAGTACCAGCAGACCAGGACAGGTTGGCCAGGAAGTAAAGCAGGACAGAGGAGGGGGTGAAGGAAGATTCATCCAAAGTTGATCTGCTGGGCAAAGGCATTGGGGAGAACCTGCACAAGGTGCTGTGTGAGGTCATGTGCAAATGAGCTTTCTAACCTCAAAAGATATGCTCCTATTTTGACAGTATCCTAACAGGATAAAGAAAAGAGACTAAGACAAAATCCCAGAAGTAATAACAGAAATTCATTATACTTTATAGAAAGTTTATTAGATATTATATTTATTAGATATATTAAATGACACCTTCTGCACACACACAATTTAAATGAGTCGGTATACTAGTTTAAGAACACCACCCTATGACAGTTACTAGACTTACTATGGTACACTTTGTAAGGTATACAAATGTTGAATTACTATATTGTATACCTGAAACTAATAAAATATTGTGTGTCAACTATAATTTTTAAAACTTTAAAATAAAAGAACACCATCTTATAAAATATTAGCAAGAAGCCCTTTGCTCTGCTTCTTTGCCAGAAAGCTAGATTTGGGTGTGGTTTCCTTCTCATCACCTTCTGTGTTGATTGCTACACTGAAAACAAATTTCGTGAAAGTTGAAGGCTGCCTATTATAGTGCTGTAAGTTTCTTTGAAGGCTATAAAAGAGGAAACTGATGACACTCTGCAGTGGTTATTTTTGTCCCTCTTATGCAACCATATGAATTTAGAACCTCCTTTTAGGCTGAGGGGCATTCAGGCCCTCCTCCAGTGGCTGAGCTGATAAAAATTGATTTCTGTGATCAAATCTTTTGCAATTGCATTTGCAGATAATGTAGCCTCTGGTGTGGAAACTCATCTGGGTTGCTTAGAAATTGTCCTTTACACACTTCAAGGACTGGCCTAACTCCAAAGTCCAATAGAGATCAACCTGGATTATCTGAGGTGTATAACACAGACACAATTCTGACATAAAGAATGAGATCCTTTGGGATAAAGCTGAGATCATTTGGAATCCAAGAAGGAAGTGCAGTTGTCCTGAATTTGACCAGGTTATTCAATAGTTTTCTACATCTAAACACAGCAACTTCTCCTGTTGTACCAAATGGAAAAAAAAATCATTTGGCTATACTTGAGCATGAGCTTTTAATAATTTAAAAGCTAATTTAGCAGGGGAGAAATGTTTGGAATGCTCCTGACCATAAAAATGTGTTTGTAGCCACCGATGCCCTTCAAGCAGAGGTCTAGGACCTATGGATACAACTGGGGAAGAAGTATATTCTCCAGCTTTTCTTAGTGGAAAATCAGGTCTCTTTTAATAAATTTCATATTCCCCCACCCCATTGTAGGAAGTAAGTACCTCTGTCTGTGACATATGCACAAGTGTACAAAGAGAAAGTGGTCTTGTTTTGTTTATAAACCCATAAACTGAAAAAATTGTTAGAGGATGTGCAAAGTTGGAAGAGAATATTAACATATTAACCTGGAGAGCTCTCCAAACTAAAAAAAATCTCTAATGTTGAGAAATTCTGCATTTTAGGTAAATTCTGTCACTTGAGTAGGCAATCACTTTGAACCAATGCAAACACAAATATATTTAAAAATTATTATCTGAAACAAATCCTCTGATTTTTTAATTCTTCAAGAAGTGTGGACCCTTAGGATCTATACAGAAGTTGCCCCGATTCATAGTGAATTACATTCCAAGACCCCTAGCAGACACCTGAAACCTCAGATAGTATCAAACCCTATACATACATAACATTTTTCTTATGCATACATACCTTTGATAAAGTTTAATTTATAAATTAAACATAGTAAGAGATTAACAATAAAAACTAATAATAAAATAGAATAATTATAATAATGTACTGTAATAAAAGTTATGCGAATGTGGTCTCTCAAAGTATCTTACTGTACTGTAGGTTAAGCATGGATATGCTGGGCAAAGATATGATTCATGTCCCAGGGGGGACGTGGCAGCACAGTAGGAGATTTGATCATGCTACTCAGAACAGCATGCAATGTAAAACTTATGAATTGTTTATTTCTAGAATTTTCCATTTAATATATATATTTTTAAATTTTATTTAGAAAACTAAATTTAACAGGGAGACATTGATGAATAAGAGTACCTAGATTTCAGGTAAACATTTTTATAGCAGTTGAACTGTTGATTATGTTGTATACCCATTACCCAAAGTCAAATCATTTTCCATCACCTTATATTTATCCCTCTTTACACCCTTCTCTCCACCCCTCCCCCACACTTTCCTCTCCCATATCCCCCATTCCTCAGTAAACACTTCACTTTTGTCTATGTCTGTGAGTCTCAATTTTATAGCCCACTTATGTGTGAAATCACAGTTCTTAGCTTTTTCTAATTTACTTATTTCAATCAGTATAATGATATCAAGTTCCATCCATGTTGTCATAAATGACCCTATGTCGTCATATCTTATGGCTGAGTAGTATTCCATTATATATGTGTACAACATCTTTATCCAATCCTCTATCAAGGAACACCTTGGTTGTTTCCATGTCTTGGCCACAGTGAAAATGCTGCGATTAACATGAGGGTGCATGGGTCTTTACATAGCAATATTTTTGAGTTTTTTAGATAGATACCCAGTAGTGGGATTGCTGGCTTATATGGTAGTTCTATTCTTAATTTTTTGAGGAACCACCATACTTTCTTCCATAATGGTTGTACCATTTAATATATTTAGACCATAGTTAAGCATGAGCAACTAAAATGGCAGAAAGTAAAACATTGGAAAGGGGGTCTACTCTATGTGTGTGTGTGTGTGTATTATATAGTCATTCAGATGGATAGATAGATAGATAGTAGTCTTATTAAGCCCAAGTATGAAAAGTCATCTGGGTTTCCATACCAGAGCTTAACAAGGTTGCATTATCTACAATTGCAATTGCAAATGATTTTTATCACAAATAAATTCTTTACCAGTTAATGGAGGAGGGCCTAAATGCCCCTCAGCCAAAAAAAATAAGGGTTCTTAATTCATATGGTCACTCTAGAGAGAAAAAAATGACCTTTGTAAGGTGTTCTAAGTAATGTACATGTACATTTACTTATAGAAAGAGAACTAAATGAGGGGAAAAGATTAGCCAAATTATTTGTACATAACACATAGATACAGACAACAGGGTAGCAATTGCCAGAAGGAAAAGGGAGTTGGAGGTAGGGGGAGGGGGACAAAGGGGTAAAACGGGGGTGGAAAGAGACTTTGCATGGGGTGTGGGGGGCATGATGCGGTGTGTAGAGGCAGTTACATTGAGTGAGACACTTAAAACCATGTCAACATAATAAACTAAAACTAAAATTAAAAAAATAAAGATAAAAATTTTTAATTAAAAAAACCTTAGAGATTTAGATAAATGTTTCCAATATATTATAGAAGAACTGAAGAAAAGACTACAAAGCAAAGAGTGAAATATGACTCCAAACTTGTGAAAGAAAAAGTGCATATGTTTATTTTATAAAATAATGTTATTACATAATATATAAAAATATTTCACATATGCACATAAAAAATAAACTGGAGCCTGCCCTGTGGTGGCGCAGTGGATAAAGCGTCGACCTGGAAATGCTGAGGTCACCAGTTCGAAACCCTGGGCTTGCCTGGTCAAGGCACATATGGGAGTTGATGCTTCCAGATCCTCCCCCTTCTCTCTCTCTGTCTCTCCTCTCTCTCTCTCTCTCTCTCTCTGTCTCTCCTTCTCCTCTCTAAAAAATGAATAAATTAATTAAAAAAATAAATAAATAAACTGGAAGGATATACACCAAAAAAAGAGAGAATTAAATGAAGATTAAAGAAGAGTGTAGGCCTGACCTGTGGTGGCGCAGTGGATAAAGCGTCGACCTGGAAATGCTGAGGTCGCCGGTTCGAAACCCTGGGCTTGCCTGGTCAAGGCACATATGGGAGTTGATGCTTCCAGCTCCTCCCCCCTTCTCTCTCTCTCTCTCTTTCTCTCTCCTCTCCCTCTCTCTCCTTTCTATAAATGAATAAATAAAATAAAATAAATTAAAAAATATAAACTTAAAAAAAAAGGAGAGTGTAAACAAAATAAATAAAATTTAAAAAGAAGGAGATAGTGTAGTACATAGTGGCTATATACTCGAACAATGCAAATGTACAGTATTTCAACCTTTAAGAATGGGGAGAAGGCCTTGGCTGGTTGGCTCAGCAGTAGAGTGTCGCCTGGCGTGTGGAAGTCCTGGGTTCAATCTCCAGTCAGGGCACACAGGAGAAGCGCCCATCTGCTTCGCCACCCTTTCCCCTCTCCTTCCTCTTGGTCTCTCTCTTCCCCTCCAGCATCCAAAGCTCCATTGAAGCAAAGTTGGCCCGGGTGCTGAGAACAGCTCCATGGCCTTCACCTCAGGTGCTAGAATGGCTCCGATTGTACCGGAGCAATGCCCCAGAAGAGCTGGGTGGATCCCAGTCAGGCACATGCAGGAGTCTGTCTGACTACCTCCCCGCTTCAAACTTCGGAAAAAAACAAAAAAAGAATGGAGAGAAAATAAGTACTGTGGTACCTTGAGATACAAACAGACCAACATACAAATTTTTTAAGATATGAGCTGTGACTTGGTTTGTATTTTTGTTTGAGATCTGAGCAAAATTCCGAGATAGGAGTTGTAATTCAGGAAGCTGCTGCTAGTCGGTGCGTCCAGTATCAGCAGTTTGATATACAAGTTGACTGACTTACGAGCTCAGTTACAGAATGAATTAAATACGTATCTCAAGGTACCACTGTATAGCACATGCAAAATAAATGTTTCAAATAGCGTATTTTTTGCTCCATAAAACTCACTTTTTTCCCCCAATAAGTGGAGGGGAAAATGTCTGTGTGTCTTATGGAGTGAAAAATATGGTATTTTATTAAATATTTTAACACACCATTTGGTTCAGACTATTTTTTTCTTATTTTTCTTCTTAAAACACTAGGTGTGTCTTATGGTCAGGTGCATCTTATGGAGTGAAAAATACGGTAATCATATTGGAGGTAGAAATGTTAATATTGATATTCTGAGAGTGTTGTATGCATAATGTGAAAGAAAACAAATAACAATGTAGTTAATTCTCTAATACCCTATGATATGAAGACCATAATTATTAGTGTGGAAAAAAAGACATAGATATTATACAATACATAAGGGATTCATTAAAAACACTAATTTGACAAAAAATAGTGGTATGGCTTCATGAAGTATTTTATGTTAACCACAAAACAAATACACACACACACACATTTCCTAGCACTATTCTTTGTGGAAAAAAAATACCTAGAAGCAATGTGTCTCTTCATCATCTAGTTTGTTATCTTGAAATAACATTTCTCATGAAAAGAAATCAGGAAAAATAATGGATTCAACGTCTGGACAGAAAATATACAAAATAAACCTGTGACATTTTGCTATTCCAAGGCATCCAACAAGGACTACCAAAGTCATGTGATAATGACTCAGAAACCAGCCTGACTAGGCAGTGGCACCATGGAGCATCAACCTGTGATGCTGAGGACCCAGGTTCTAAACCTCGAGGATGCTGGCTTGAGCGCATGCTCACCAGCTTGAGTGCAGGGTCGCTGGCTTGAGCATGAGATCATAGACACGACCCCATGGTTGCTGACTTGAGCTCAAAGGTTGCTGCCTTAAAGCCCAAGGTCGTTGGCTTGAGCCCAAAATCTCTGGTTTGAGCAAGGGGTCACTGACTCAGCTGAAGCCCCCAGGTCAAGGCACATATGAGAAAGCAATCATGAACAACTAAGGTGCCACAACTATGAGTTGATGCTTCTCATCTCTCTCTGCTCCTGTCTGTCTGTCTGTCTGTCTCTCTCTCTCTCCACTAAAAAAGAAAAAAAAACTGATTCAAGGCCTGACCTGTGGTTGTGCAGTGGATAAAGCATCAACCTGGAAACGCTGAGGTTGCCGGTTCAAAACCCTGGGCTTGCCTGGTCAAGGCACATATGGGAGTTGATGCTTCCTGCTCCTCCCCCCACCCCTCTCTCTCCAAGTTGAAGAGCCTACCATTGGGCAAAAGTGGGATAATGTGAACTTCAATAAAAATAATTGCAATGGGATGAATTCAAATTTATATGTATTTTTATAATGGGTCACTTTCAGAGAAAAATTAAATATCAGTCAATTATCATAAACACTGGGTAAATAAAAGAAAGAATCAAGAATTTATATATAAACTGTATCACCATGGAACCAAATAGTAGACAAGGGAGGAACAAAATTATAGAATTTAAAAGTGATTACCAAGGGTAAGGGGATGTGGGGTACAGGGATGGAGAGGGGGTGGGGGGAAGGGTGTACAATGGGAGAAATATAAGGTGACAGAAAATGATTTGACTTTAGGTTATGGGTATACAACATAATCAACAGTCCAAATGCTATAGAAATGTTTACTTGAAACCTATGTACTCTTATTGATCGATGTCACCGTGTTAATTTTTTAAATAAAATTTTAAAATTATAAATTAATATAAAATAAATAATATAAAAATCCCCATTCACAACCCCCAAAGAACCAATATATAAAACTGTTAAACATCAACAGTTGTTAATATCAAAAAGAGAGAGAAAAGCAGGAAATGGTGTACCTCCCAATTAAAGAATGCAACACCAGACCACTATGTTCTTGACAAAGGGATCTAACGTGAGTCTTATAAAGCCTCTGAATTCAGTGGCCAAGTTTCAGGAAATGCAGAAGACAGAGGAGCATGCTGAACTGCACCAAGCACACACATCAGCACAACCTAAACTAGGGGAAATTCTGTGGGCCATAGGGTTCTTCAACAGATAAATCTGAAGCAAAAGAAAGGGATTGTGGGAAAGCCCTAGCCAGGTATCTCAATTGGTTAGAGCATCATGCCAGTATACCAAGGTTATGAGTTTGATCCCTGGTCGGGGCACATAAAAGAATCAACCAATGCAAAAATAAGTAGAACAAATTGATATCTCTCTCTGTCTCTCTTTCCCAAATCAATCAACAAATTTGAAAAAGAAAAGAGAAAAGGGATTGTGGGAGGGGAATTTAACTTATCAATTAAAGGACACTCAAAAGAAAACACTGGTCAAGAATAAATTGCTATCTAGAGATGCACAGGCAATTGATAAAACCATAAAGAAACATAAGAACGTGGTTACTATAAAAGCCTGGACAGTGGTTACCTCTAGAAGGTGGGAAGGAGCTGTGATTGGGATGGGGCAAATGGAGGGCTTTCTGGAATGGCTGGAAAAATTCAATTTCTTGACCTAGGTGATGGTTTTAAGGGTATTAGCCTTATAATAATTCATTTAGCTGTACGTTTGTTTGTTTGTTTTGGGGTTTTTTTATTATTAATTTTACTGGGGTGACATCAATAAATCAGGGTACATATGTTCAAAGAAAACATGTCCAGGTTATCTTGTCAATCAATTATGTTGCATACCCATCACCCAAAGTCAGATTATCCTCCGTCACCTTCTATCTAGTTTTTTTTGTGCCCCTCCCCTCCCCTTTCCCCTCTCCCTCTCCCCCCTCGCCCCCGTAACGACCACACTCTTGTCCATGTCTCTTAGTCTCGTTTTTATGTCCCACCTACGTATGGAATAATGCAGTTCTTGTTTTTTTCTGATTTACTTATATCACTCCATATAATGTTATCAAGATCCCACCATTTTGTTGTAAATGATCCGATGTCATAATTTCTTATGGCTGAGTAGTATTCCATAGTGCATATGTGCCACATCTTCTTTATCCAGTCCTCTATTTAAGGGATTTTTGGTTTCCATGTCTTGGCCACTGTGAACAATGCTGCAATGAACATGGGGCTGCATGTGTCTTTATGTATCAATGTCTCTGAGTTTTTTGGGTATATACCCAGTAGAGGGATTGCTGGGTCATAAGGTAGTTCTATTTTCAGTTTTTTGAGGAACCACCATACTTTCTTCCATAATGGTTGTACTACATTACATTCCCACCCACAGTGAATGAGGGTTCCTTTTTCTCCACAGCCTCTCCAACATTTGCTATTACCTACCTTGTTAATAATAGCTAATCTAACAGGTGTGAGGTGGTATCTCATTGCAGTTTTTTTTTTACATTTTTTTCTTATTTATTCATTTTAGAAAGGAGAGAGAGTGAGTGAGAGAGAGAGAAAGGGGGGGGAGGAGCAGGAAGCATCAACTCCCATATGTGCCTTGACCAGGCAAGTTCAGGGTTTTGAACCAGTGACCTCAGCATTCCAGGTCGACGCTTTATCCACTGCGCCACCACAGATCAGGCTCATTGCAGTTTTTATTTGCATTTCTCTCATAAATAATGAAGATGAGCATCTTTTCATGTATCTGTTGGCCATTTGTATTTCTTCCTAGGAGAAGTGTCTGTTCATGTCCTCTTCCTACTTTTTTATTGGATTGTTTTTTTGTTGTTGAGTTTTATGAGTTCTTTATATATTTTGGACATTAGGCCCTTATCTGAGCTTTTGTTTGAAAATATCATTTCCCATTTAGTTGGCTGTCTGTTTATTTTGTTGTTAGTTTCTCTTGCTGAGCAAAAACTTCTTAGTCTGATGTAGTCCCATTCATTAATTTTTGCCTTCACATCCCTTGCTTTTAAAGTCAAATTCATAAAATGCTCTTTAAAACCAAGGTCCATGAGTTTAGAACCTATATTTTCTTCTATGTACTTTATTGTTTCAGGTCTTATATTTAGGTCTTTGATCCATTTTGAATTAATTTTAGTACAAGGGGACAAACTGTAGTCGAGTTTCATTCTTTTGCATGTAGCTTTCCAGTTTTCCCAGCACCATTTGTTGAAGAGGCTTTCTTTTCTCCATTGTGTGTTGTTGGCCCCTTTATCAAAAACTACAGACCAACATCTCTAATGAATACAGATGCTGAAATACTAAACAAAATACTAGCAAATAGAATACAACAACATATTAAAAAAATAATACATCATGATCAAGTGGGATTCATCCCAGAATCTCAAGGATGGTTCAACATATGTAAAACGGTTAAAATAATACACCATATCAACAAAACAAAGAACAAAAACCACAGGATCTTATCAATAGATGCAGAAAAGGCATTTGATAAAATACAATACAACTTTATGTTTAAGACTCTCAACAAAATGGGTATAGAAGGAAAATATCTCAACATGATAAAGGCCATATATGACAAAACCATCAGCTAATTTCATATTAAATGGCACAAAACTGAAGTCTTTCCCCCTTAAATCAGGAACAAGACAGGGTTGTCCACTCTCTCCACTCTTATTTAATGTGGTACTAGAGGTTCTAGCCAGAGCAATCTGACAAGATAAAGAAATAAAAGGCAGGCCCTGGCCAGTTGGCTCAGTGGTAGAGCGTCGGCCTGGCGTGCAGAAGTCCCGGGTTCGATTCCTGGCCAGGGCACACAGGAGAAGCGCCCATCTGCTTCTCCACCCCTCCCCCTCTCCTTCCTCTTTGTCTCTCTCTTCCCCTCCCGCAGCTGAGGCTCCACTGGAGCAAAGATGGCCCGGGCACTGGGGATGGCTCCTCGGCCTCTGCCCCAGGCGCTAGAGTGACTCTGGTCGCAACAGAGCGACGGCCCGGAGGGGCAGAGCATCGCCCCCTGGTGGGCAGAGCATTGCCCCCTGGTGGGCTTGCCGGGTGGATCCCGGTCGGGCGCATGCGGGAGTCTGTCTGACGATCTCTCCCCGTTTCCGGCTTCAGAAAAATACAGGAAAAAAAAAAAAAGAAATAAAAGGCATCCATATCAGAAAAGAAGAAGTAAAAGTATCACTTTTTGCAGATGATATGATCCTATACATCGAAAACCCCAAAGAATCTACAGAAAGACAACTAGAAACAATAAGCCAATACAGTAAGGTCGCAGGATACAAAATTAATATACAAAAGTCCATAGCTTTTCTATATGCCAATGATGAAACATTTGAGAACGAACTAAAAAAAAATAATCCCCTTCATGATTGCAACAAAAAAAATAAAATACCTAGGAATAAACATAACAAAGAATGTAAAGGACCTATATAATGAAAACTACAAAGCACTGTTAAGGGAAATCAAAAAAGATACAATGAGATGGAAGAATATTCCTTGTTCTTAGATAGGAAGAATAAATATAATCAAAATGGCCATATTACCCAAAGCAATATACAAATTTAATGCAATTCCCATCAAAATTTCAATGACATTTTTTAAAGAAATGGAACAAAAAATCATCAGATTTATATGGAACTTCAAAAAACCCCGAATAGAGAGACAAGATGGCGCTGGAGTAGGCAGATGTACCAACATCTACCTCCCAGAACCAAAGTGGATTACAAACTAATTTTAAGAACTATCATCTGGAAAAACCAACTTTGGACTAAACTAAGAGGACTCTTCAACCAAGGAACACTGAAGAAGCCACACCGAGACTGCTTAGTGTATCCCAAGGTTCTCTTTACCATGCCACAGTCACAGAGCTCCAGGGAAAAGCAACCTGGTCTCATCTCTCCAGGCAGAGGAGAACAGAAGCTCCATATCCACGCATGCTGCAAATGGCTTTTCCAGTCTACATGGACCATTACCAGCTAGAAGCAGCGGTCATTGGGACTTGGACATGAGCTGCAAAGTATAGAATGGTGACAATAATTCCAGTGCCATGCGGACTTTTCCTGGATGTGGACTTTTCCTGGACTCCTGCTCCCTGTGACAGCTCCTAACAAACTGAACTGTGGTTGGGTTGCATTTTTCAGGGATTTGGCATGGTGATGGGGCCAACTTGGACTTGGTGAACATGTTAAGGACACTATTCTTTTATGGATTCGTATTGGCCAAGAGTTTGCTTAAAGGCTTTCAATCACTGTAAAAAAAATAGAAGACTGGATAAAGAAGATGGGACACATATACACCATGGTATACTATTCAGCTAGAAGAAATGATGACATCGGATCACTTACAGCAGAATGGTGGAATCTTGATAACAATATGCGGAGTGAAATAAGTGAATCAGAAAAAAACAAGAACTGCAGGATTCCATACATTGGTGGGACATAAAAGCGAGACTAAGAGACATGGACAGGAGTGTGGTGGTTATGGGGGGGGAGGGAAGGAGGGAGAAGGGGAGGGGGAGGGGGAGGGGTACAAAGAAGACTGGATAGAGGGTGATGGAGGACGATCTCTCCTTGGGTGATGGGTATGCAACAGAACTAAATGACAAGATAACCTGGAAATGTTTTCTTTGAATATATGTACCCTGATTTATTGATGTCACCCCATTAAAATAAAAATTTATTTATAAAAAAAATAAAAAAAAACCCAAATAGCCAAAGCAATCCTAAAGAAAAAGAACAAAGCTGGGGGCATTATAATACCTGACTTCAAACTATATTATAGAGCCACAACAATCAAAACAGCATGGTATTGGCAGAAAAACAGACACTCAGACAAATGGAACAGAATAGAAAGTCCAGAAATAAAACCACATATATATGGTCAAATAGTTTTTGATAAAGGGGCCAACAACACAAAATGTATCTTTGTTTTGCATCATTTTCTGTACTTGTATTTTGTGGGATTTTTATCTTAAAGAATAAGAAGATAAAAAAAGAATAAGATCAAAAGAAAATTAGAAGTATATATATTTTTAAAGAGACAACAGAAGGATATCAATACTTCTAGGAGCTATCTAAGGAAGAAAATCAATAGATTCTGACAAGGGGCAACAACTATGAGAATGTTTTAAGTATATCTTTGCACATTCCCATTGTGGTGGTTTAGTTCATCCTGCTAATTCCCCCAGTTACTCTTTGTAAAAACCATATAAACAGAAAGTGTTTGGACCATTTCTTTCAGAAGGCAAGATAAGGGGGTAGGTTGCATCACCTTATTCTTTCATGTTTTTATTCACAACACCATTTTGTAACCGATTCTGTAAGGGTCTGGGGCCAAAATGATGAGTAGTCTTAGTCTCCACCCCGGCAGAACTCACAACCAATCTTTGGGAGAAAAGACCTCTACAGATGACCAATCAAAGAACACAAAAAGCTAAAATGACTGAGGGCTCTGAAAAGGGAAAAAAAGGGACTTAAAGATTGTGACCAAAACAGAGAAATAAAATAACCTGCTCAGGTCTACAGGTCTGACACCAAAAAACATGAATTACTAACATGGTCTTCATTTAACCTACCATATGTAAAATGGCTTCCCATTCTTTAGTTATTTTTTGGAACAAAAAAAGTTATTTGTCAATATCAGTTGCTTGAGGATCATGTGATATAGGAGGGCTACACATGTAGGCTCAATAGCATTGGTTGGGTCCTCATTGGCAAGCTGGATGGGGAAATTTATGAATGTTCACTAAGCATTATATTTCATAATTTCCATACATGTCACATACAGTTGTGCATGTTATCAAATGTTATATAACTTAGAATCTAATAAAAATGGTGATTGAATGACACAATTAAAGTCATGTCACAGGGTAGTTTTGAAAATTAGTCCCTTCTGAAATTAACTAATTTGCTAACTCATAAGCTGCTATTGGAGTCAAAAGAAAAAATATATAGTCTGACCAGGTAGTGGTGCAGTGGATAGAGCATCAGCCTGAGATGCTGAAGACCCAGGTTTGGAACCTTGAGGTTGATGGCTTGAGCACAGGCTCACCAGCTTGAGCACAGGGTCTCCAGCTTAAGAATAAAGTCAAAGACATGATCCCATGGTTGTAAGCTTGAGCCCAAGATCACTGACTTGAGCAAGGGGTCACTGGCTCATCTAGAGCCTCCTGGGGTCAAGGCACATATGAGAAAGCAATCAGTGAACAACTAAGTTGCCACAACTATGAGTTGATGCTTCTAATTTCTCTTTCTTTCTGTCTGTGTCCCTGTCTGTCTCTCTCTCCCTTTTTCACTTAAAAAAAAATTGTGTGTGTGTGTATAGGGACACACAATAGGGACAGGTCTTCTAATTCCAAAACCAATGCTAGGAGAGCATAAAACACAATGTTGCCTTCCATCTCCCAAGTCCATTGTAGAAATTCAGGATTACTGTATAGCCCTTTATATATATATAAGCCCTTTATATTTATATAAAGTTTTGATGCCTGGAAGAGAGACATGCAGCCACTTTCCTGCCAATGTAGCAAGAATATTAGCAAATGTGGCCAATATAGTAAGAATATTAGCAAATAGCATTATATTAATTTTAAAAACATTACTATCGGGGACCAGGGAACATCCTCAGGCAGGATGCGCTCTGTACTCAATAAAGCTTTTATTATTCCACAAAACAAACAAACAAAAAAAACACCCCACATTACTATTAGCTCAAAGCACCTATACAGCCCTTTACAAAACATCCTCAAATTTTGTTTCATTTGATTTTCACCGAAACCTTACATGGGAGACACTGCAAAGTCCACTGGAAAGGATATACTACTTCCTCAGACCTCTCAATTAATATAAATGATGAATGACTAATTCCCACTCTGCCATTACTTCCCACATCCTCATTTCTTCCTTGTGCCCTGAACATTTCTGTATCATAAAACACAGTGGATGCCAACAGTAGTTAATCAATTACTGCAGGGCTACTATGTGTCCATTTGCTAATGTTTTATGTACATTGTTTTCCTGAATCCTTCCAATGGTTTTGGAAGGGAGTGGTATGGTGTATGAGAAGATGGAGACTCAGAAATGTTCAATCACTAGCCTCACATATGGAGGAGCTAGTCACAGAACCAGCACTAGAACCCAGGCCCATTTGAACCAAAGTTAATGTTCCCAACCATTGTATGATACTGTCACCCACAAAAAATAAATCGTCTTGAAAACCTTTTCCATCAACTTCCCAAACACCGAAAAGGCAATGCTCACAAAGACCCCATTCTATATGACCTGCTCACCATCTTGGCATTTGGTAAGGTGTCCTTCAGAAGGAAGATCATGCTCTTTAACATCTCTGAGTCGATGCTTTCTGAAAGTTCGTAGAGCAGGTACCTAAGACATACACACAAAGAGACAAATGAAACCTCACACTTGCAGAGGACAGCACAGTGAGTCCAGTGCTCTCACAAGCGTTTTCTCCCATGTAAAGTATCACAACCTCGTGAGTAGACAATTATTAATCCCATTTTATAGATTTAAAAACTAAAACTTTGAGCTTCAAAGTGACTTATTAAATTAAAATAACAGGCCCTGGCCGGTTGGCTCAGTGGTAGAGTGTCGGCCTGGTGTGAAGGAGTCCCGGGTGGATTCCCGGCCAGGGAACACAGGAGAAGCGCCCATCTGCTTCTCCACCCCTCCCCCTCTCCTTCCTCTCTGTCTCTCTCTTCCCCTCCCGCATCCGAGGCTCCACTGGAGCAAAGATGGCCCAGGCGCTGGGGATGGCTCCTCGGCCTCTGCCCCAGGCGCTAGAGTGGCTTTGGTCGCGACAGAGCGACACCCCGGAGGGGCAGAGCATCGCCCTCTGGTGGGCGTGCCGGGTGGATCCCGGTGGGGCGCATGCGGGAGTCTGTCTGACTGTCTCTCCCCGTTTCCGGCTTCAGAAAAATACAGGAAAAAAAAATAGAAATTAAAATAACACAAGTAAACAGTAGGGACAGGTCTTCTGATTCCAAATCCAATGCTAGGAGAGCATAAAACACAATATTGCCTTCCGTCTCCCAACTCCATTGTAGAAATTCAGTATTACTGTATAGGCCCTTGTCAGAGAGAACCAGATGCCAGGCAATGTGGAGCCCACTGTTGAAAGAGGAAGGATGCTACCCCAACTTCTGGACAGTCATATAGTGAATTACTAGGAAAACTGGTTGTTTCATTCACACACTAATACCCCTGTATGGCAGAGACCATTCCTCAGCTGTTTAACCACAGAGTGGAAAGAATGATTTCCGGAATTCCCTCACTGGCCCGAGGCTAGCTCAGGTTTTGGGAGCCTGTCCAAGTGATGAAGCATGAGGGACATAATCACTCGGGCAGTTAGATAAAATAACACCTCGAGTGCTCCAGTCTGTGAGGTTCTCTGGAGATACTATGTCAGTGGACAATTTAAAACAGGGTCGTCTAAGGTCTGACCATGATAGGTCTGCTACCAATATTTTACCTTTCTTTCACCCCCAAAATGTAACTGGACACAGCATAAATGATATCCCTCCCTACCCCACAGACACCATTTTCACTTTGTCTATTTTGCTCCAAGTATTCATTCTTTTCTTCTCAAATCACTGAATATAGGCAGACACACCCAGTGGCTCCAAGAAGGAAGGGCCGTCTAAGGGTGTGGAGACTGTGAAAGAGAAAAGCGTAGGCCCACTACACTGAAGCGGGCTTCCCTCGGCAGTAAGAAGCAACACAAAGGGAAGCCACTGCCAGGCCCTGAGAGGCCCAACCCCTCTCATCTCAATAGTACCTAGAGCTGAAAAATCTCCTAGGGTAGATCCAAGGAGGTAGATAAGAAAGAGATCTTAATCCCACTCTCCTTTCAAAGGCCAGTGTCCTGAATGAACACTAAATAGAAAACCTCCTGTCTCAATCACAGACCCCTCCTCACCTGAACAGAGAGACCTTCTTTTGGGTAGGCAGCAAACTCTTGACTTGCTCTTTGGTGTAGTTCAAGTGCTTAAGTAAACTCGGCTTCACGGCACAGAGGAGTTCTGCTAGGAAGAAGGTGTCTTTTTCACTCAGCAGCTCCTCTGCTATAAGATGATTAAAAATATCCGAAGCTGAGCTGGACCCCTCCAGCTTCCTGTAGGAGACGAAGTCTTGGCAGAGAAACTTTAGTTGTTCCACCTCTTTTTCCCCCAGGTTTGAATCAATAATCAGAAGCTTTCTGCGGAAGTTCTCTCTACCATTATCATCTGAACTGGAAATCCAACTCTGATCCTGCGATGACATGGTGGCCAGTCTAAAGGAGACGGAGAGGTGGGGTAGGGTGTTAGAGAGTGAGGACACGTGGCACCTTAACTTCCCAGGCCCTCTCTGTTTCAGCCTCCTCTGTTCCAGGCATTAGACTTTCCTAGAAGTGCTGAAAAATTATTGTGTGGTCCCTTCAGAAACCAATACCCCAGAAACCTCAACCCAAACACTTGTATGTTAACCTTTAGGGGATCTCAGGGGAGTGTTTTTGGAACTCATTTACTCTCATTTCTCTAAATTAAAATGTCCCTGTAGAAGCCAGTCAAAATGGAGGACAACTCAGCACAATAGCTCCTGGTTGGAGTTCTTAATGTATTCCCACCAAATGGCAGAAATAGCACTTAGATTTATGTCCTACATTTTATTTATTTTTAAATTTTTATTTATTGATTTTAGAGAGAGTGATAATAAGGGGGAAAGAGAGAGGGAGAAATGTCTATTTGTTGTTTCACTTATTTATAAATTCATTGGTTGATTTTTGAATATGCTCTAACCAGGGATTGAACCCACAACCTGGGATATTGGGGTGATGCTCTAGAACAAGGGTCCCCAAACTACGGCCCGCGGGCCACATGTGGCCCCCTGAGGCCATTTATTCGGCCCCCGCCACACTTCCGGAAGGGGCACCTCTTTTATTGGTGGTCAGTGAGAGGAGCATAGTTCCCATTGAAATACTGGTCAGTTTGTTGATTTAAATTTACTTGTTCTTTATTTTAAATATTGTATTTGTTCCCGTTTTATTTCTTTACTTTAAAATAAGATCTGTGCAGTGTGCATAGGGATTTGTTCATAGTTTTTTTATAGTCCGGCCCTCCAACGGTCTGAGGGACAGTGAACTGGCCCCCTGTGTAAAAAGTTTGGGGACCCCTGCTCTAGAACAACCAGGGCAGGTCTATGTTACATTTCGAAAATAAAGCAATCTGGGAGTTTATATTTCTGAAATGCCTACCAACCCTAGGACAATGAGGTAACATTGCTAATCATAACAAAACAGGTTTGTACCCACAGTAAGAGCCGCCATAATCCTAGACCCCAGAAATAAAGAGAGTTTTAGACAAGAGTTGCTCAAATCAATGTAGAAAGTCACAAATTAACAAAGTCAGTATTTCTACATGACCAGTTCATAAACTGTGGGGTATTTTCTACACTAAATTTCATTCCAATCAAAACAGCAATAAATTGAAAAAAATTTTCAATGTATTATTATTATTCATAATATAAGGATGAGGTATATACTCACTATGTAAGACTTGGCTATTTGAAACAAGAAACTACTTTCAAAAAGAAAGAGAACATAGAACCAAATAGACTAGCATGTTTCTATCAGGAAAAGGCTGTGTCAGAACCCTCCTGGAACTTTTTAAACTTCCATTTTTCCTGGGACAACTAATAAATTCAGGCAGAAATAGTGTTATTGCTGAAAACGAGTTTTTGCCAGTTTCTATGACACGAAGCAAGGGAAAATGCTGGAGTGTAAGGTTCCCGGCTGGGAGGAAAAGTGTTATTTACATACCTTCAAATCAAATTCCACTGCTCCTCTATAAGTAAGTTGTCCTTGAGGAAATTACTTGAAAACAAAGTTAAAAAAAAAAAAATTAGAATCCTCTGCATGCTCCAAGTTCCAAAAAAGCTCCCATTTACGCGGGAAGAACACTCAAGACATTGCTGGCTATGCAAATGAAAACTGGATCTCCGGGTTTGGTATTAACTTTCTGCTGATGTCATCGCTGCCTTTTCCCTTCCCCTTCCTTGGCATTAGGATAATCCTGATGAACAGCGCCTCCTAAAGGTAGGTACATAACTTCTCCACTGTAGATTTTTCCCAGGTAGAGCCAAGGGCTCTTACAAATGAACTCCTGGAGGGCACTGGGTGTTTTTAGCTTTTCCCTTGGGTCACTCCCCTTCCATAAGTCAAAAAAGAAAATTTCAATATTTCCAACAGCCTCCTTTCTCAAATTCACTTAAGTTTTAAAATAAAACAAAAAAAAACTCATGAATCGTAGTCAGCCAGCTTAATCTTCTCTCAATAAGTCCATGTACAAATAAAAAAATATATTTGAAGGCAAAAGAGAAGTGGAGGAAGAGGAGGATCAGGAGGTGGAGGAAGAGCTGAAATAGAAGCCAATCTGAGGTATCTGCAAGGGCCTCAACCAAGAGTAAACAAAACTGATGAAGTCTCTGTCCTCACAGCACCTTCAGTCCAGCCAGAAAGCGACTTTGAAGACATTATTTCAAAGAATAAAAACAATACCTACCATTTATATCAAAATTACTATGTGCCAAGCATGCTTTACTCACATAATCATCCCATGTCTCTAAGATAAATACTATTACCATGACCTCTCCTTTAAGAAGTGAAAACTAAGACAGAGAAAGATTAGGTCATTTGTCCAAGGTCACACAATGAGCCAGTAGATAAGCCAAAATTTAAACCAGCGAGTTTAGCTCTAAGTCACTACATTATAATTCAGCTAATTCAAATATGCTGAGTTCTGGGAAGAAGTTCAGAATCTTAGATATTTTATCTATGAAAAGAAGTGAAATTTATGATGTGGTATTAACAAATGTGTTAAAGTGCCATTTCTGAATTCTAGGTATCATCCAGAGAACTTCTGTCTTTAAGAAACACAAACCTTGGTGATGATGGTTGCACAATAGTGTAAATGTATCTATTGCCATTAAATTGCATACTTAAAAATGATTAAAATGGGGCTTCTGGTCAAGATGGCAGCATAGGTAAATGCAGTACTTGCATCTTTTCACAACCACATCAAAATTATATGTAAACTATAGAACAGCCATCATTCAGAACTACCTAAAATCTAGCTAAATGAAAGTCCTACAACTAACGATTTAAAGAAGCCACATTGAGACTGGTAGGAGGGAGGCAGACATGAACCTGCTGGTCCCACACTCACGTGCAGCATATAAAAATCAGGAGGACTATCTCTACTGACGCAAAGTTCCTCTCTGAGGATTGGGGGGTCCTAGTACCACACCTGACCCCCAGTTCTAGTGATAGGAAGAGGAGTCTTCATCACTTTTGGCTGTGAAAAACAGTGGGGCCTGACCAGGCGGTGGCGCAGTGGATAAAGCGTCAGACTGGGATGCAGAGGACCCAGGTTTGAAACCCTGAGGTCATCGGTTTGAGAGCGGACTCATTTGGCTTGAGCGTGGGATCACTGGCTGAATGTGGGATCGCAGACATGACCCCATGGTCGCTGGCTTGAGCCCAAGGTTGCTGGCTTGAGCAAGTGGTCACTGGCTCAGCTGGAGCACCTTGGTCAAAGCACATGAGAAAGGAATCAATAAACAACTAAGGTGCCGCAATGAAGAATTGATGCTTCTCATCTCCCTTCCTGTCTGTCTGTCCCTCCCTCTAACTCTTTCTCTGTCTCTGTCCAAAAAAAAAAAAAAAAGTAGGGATTGTGGCTGAGTGAGATTGAGGGCTGCTGGTATTCCAGGCAGTTTCCCTGAAAGGGCCCACACTCTGACTTAATTTCTCTGAGCTTTAGTGCTGGGGCAGCAGTGCAAAAGGCTCCAGGGTCATATGGGGAGGAACTAAATGCCTAACATCAGAGCAAGAGCTAGAGTTGACCATCACTTACAAGCAAATCATCTTATGCTTGTCTAAGATTTTCTTCCTTTTTTTTTGCATTTAGTAGGTCCCTACTCCCTTTTTTTGCCCCTTGAACTCTTCACCCCAAATCAGGCCCTCCATTATAGGCACGATATTTCCCTGAGGAGGGGAGAGGAGGGAAAGAGAAGAGAGAAAAAAAGGGGGAAATAATAAATTATTACTGTTTTTTTTTTGTGGGGTGTTTTACCTTTTTTTTTTTTTTTTTTACTTTTTACTCTTTATTAATTCTAATTAGTGCTATCAATAAGACCACCCTCAGATGCCGATAAGAAAGAGGAAATCGAATATTATGGATACAAAAGAAAGAGAGGTAACACAAATAGATGTGGAAAAATCTATGAAAAGACTTAACATATTGGAAGCCTTGGAGCTAAATGACAGAGAATTTAAAATAGAAATCTTAAAAATACTCAGAGATATACAAGAAAACACAGAAAGGCAATATAGGGAGATCAGAAAACAACTCAATGAACACAAAGAATATATTACCAAGGAAATTGAAACTATAAAAACAAATCAAACAGAAATGAAAAACTCAATTCACGAGCTGAAAAACGAGGTAACAAGCTTAGCTAACAGAACAGCCCAGATTGAAGATAGGATTAGTGAAATAGAAGACAAACAACTTGAGGCACAACAGAGAGAAGAAGAAAGAGACTCAAAAATAATAAAAAATGAGAAAGCCCTACAGGAATTGTCTGACTCCCTCAGAAAGAATAACATAAGAATAATAGGTATATCAGAGGGAGAAGAGAAAGAAAATGGAATGGAGAATATACTCAAACAAATAATAGACGAGAACTTCCCAAGCCTGTGGAAGGAACTAAAGCCTCAAATTCAAGAAGCAAACAGAACACCAAGTTTTCTTAACCCCAACAAACCCACTCCAAGGCACATCATAATAAAGATGACACAAACCAATGACAAAGAAAAAATTCTCAAGGCAGCCAGGGAAAAGAAGAGTACAACATATAAAGGAAGGCCTATTAGATTATCATCAGATTTCTCAGCAGAAACTCTACAAGCTAGAAGAGAGTGGACCCCAATATTTAAAGCCCTGAAAGAGAGGAACTTTCAGCCAAGAATACTATACCCATCAAAGCTATCCTTCAAGTATGAAGGAGATATAAAAACATTCACAAATACAGAAAAGATGAGAGAATTTATCAACAGAAAGCCCCCACTCCAGGAAATACTAAGGGGGGTTTTCCAACCAGATTCAAAGAACAAAAGAAAACAACACCACAACTAACAGCTCCACCAAGAACACAATAAAACCAAACTTAAACTGTGACAACAAAGGAAAAAAAGGGGGGAGAGGATGGAGATTAACAGTAGCAAAGGATGATGAAGTGCAGAAATACTTATAAGATAGGGTACTACAATGAATATGGTAGGTACCCTTTTCATTACTTAATGGTAACCACCCTTAAAAAAACCACCACAAAAACACTTGACTTAAAAAAGGTAGCAACAGAGGAAAGAAGTATGGAACACAAACAAACAAAAACAAATGATAGAAAAACAAAAGAGAAGAATCAAACTAGATACAAAACTAACAGAAAGCAATTTATAAAATGGCAGTAGGGAACGCACAAGTGTCAATAATTACACTAAATGTAAATGGATTAAACTTACCAATAAAAAGACACAGAGTAGCAGAATGGATTAAAAAAGAAAATCCAACTATATGCTGCCTACAAGAAACACATCTAAGCAACAAGGATAAAAACAAATTCAAAGTGAAAGGCTGGAAAACAATACTCCAAGCAAACAACACCCAAAAAAAAGCAGGCGTAGCAATACTCATATCTAATAATGCTGACTACAAGACAGAAAAAGTACTCAGAGACAAAAATGGTCATTTCATAATGATTAAGGGGAAGTTGAATCAAGAAGACATAACAATCCTTAATATATATGCACCAAACCAAGGAGCACCAAAATATATAAGACAGCTACTTATTGACCTTAAAACAAAAACTAACAAAAATACAATCATACTTGGAGACCTCAATACACCGCTGACGGCTCTAGATCGGTCATCCAAACAGAGAATCAATAAAGATATAGTGGCCTTAAACGAAATACTAGAACACCTGGATATGATAGACATCTACAGGACACTTCATCCCAAAGCGACAGATTATACATTTTTCTCTAGTGTACATGGAACATTCTCAAGAATTGACCATATGTTGGGCCACAAAGACAATATCAGCAAATTTAGAAAAATTGAAATTGTACCAAGCATATTTTCTGATCATAAAGCCTTGAAACTAGAATTCAACTGCAAAAAAGAGGGGGAAAAACCCACAAAAATGTGGAAACTAAACAACATACTTCTAAAAAATGAATGGGTCAAAGAAGAAATAAGCGCAGAGATCAAAAGATATATACAGACAAATGAAAATGAAAATACGACATATCAGAATCTCTGGGATGCAGCAAAAGCAGTAATAAGAGGAAAGTTCATATCACTTCAGGCCTATATGAACAAACAAGAGAGAGCCGAAGTAAACCACTTAACTTCACACCTTAAGGAACTAGAAAAAGAAGAACAAAGACAACCCAAAACCAGCCGAAGAAAGGAGATAATAAAAATCAGAGCAGAAATAAATGAAATAGAGAACAGAAAAACTATAGAAAAAATCAATAAAACAAGGAGCTGGTTCTTTGAAAAGATCAACAAAATTGACAAACCCTTGGCAAGACTCACCAAGGAAAAAAGACACAGGACTCAAATAAATAAAATCCAAAATGAAAGAGGAGAGATCACCACAGACATCATAGATATACAAAGAATTATTGTAGAATACTATGAAAAATTATATGCCACCAAATACAACAATCTAGAAGAAATGGATAAATTCCTAGAACAATACAACCTTCCTAGACTGAGTCATGAAGAAGCAGAAAGCCTAAACAGACCAATCAGCAGGGAGGAAATAGAAAAAACTATTAAAAATCTCCCCAAAAATAAAAGTCCAGGCCCAGACGGTTATACTAGTGAATTCTATCAAACATTCAAAGAAGACTTGGTTCCTATTCTACTCAAAGTCTTCCAAAAAATTGAAGAAGAAGCAATACTTCCAAACACATTTTATGAGGCCAACATAACCCTCATACCAAAACCTGGCAAGGATGGCACAAAGAAAGAAAACTACAGACCAATGTCTCTAATGAATACAGATGCTAAAATACTAAACAAAATACTGGCAAACCGAATACAACAACATATTAAAAAAATAATACATCATGATCAAGTGGGATTCATCCCAGAATCTCAAGGATGGTTCAACATACGCAAAACGGTTAACGTAATACACCATATCAACAAAACAAAGAACAAAAACCACATGATCTTATCAATAGATGCAGAAAAGGCTTTTGATAAAATACAACACAATTTTATGTTTAAGACTCTCAACAAAATGGGTATAGAAGGAAAATATCTCAACATGATAAAGGCCATATATGATAAACCATCAGCCAACATCCTATTAAACGGCATAAAACTGAGGACTTTCTACCTTAAATCAGGAACAAGACAGGGTTGTCCACTCTCTCCACTCTTATTCAACGTGGTGCTAGAAGTTCTGGCCAGAGCAATCAGACAAGACAAAGAAATAAAAGGCATCCATATCGGAAAAGAAGAAGTAAAGCTATCACTTTTTGCTGATGATATGATCCTATACATCGAAAACCCGAAGGACTCCACAAAAAGATTATTAGAAACAATAAACCAATACAGTAAGGTCGCAGGATACAAAATTAACATACAAAAGTCCATAGCCTTTCTATATGCCAACAATGAAATATTAGAAAACGAACTCAAAAAAATAATCCCCTTCACGATTGCAACAAAAAAAATAAAATACCTAGGAATAAACATAACAAAGAACGTAAAGGACCTATATAATGAAAATTACAAAGCATTGTTAAGGGAAATCGAAAAAGATACAATGAGATGGAAAAATATTCCTTGTTCTTGGATAGGAAGAATAAATATAATCAAAATGGCCATATTACCCAAAGCAATATACAAATTTAATGCAATTCCCATCAAAATCCCTATGAGATTTTTTAAAGAAATGGAACAAAAAATCATCAGATTTATATGGAACTATAAAAAACCCCGAATAGCCAAAACAATCCTAAGGAAAAAGAATGAAGCTGGGGGCATTACAATACCTGACTTTAAACTATATTATAGGGCCACGATAATCAAAACAGCATGAAAAATAGACACTCAGACCAATGGAACAGAATAGAAAGCCCAGAAATAAAACCACATATATATGGTCAAATAATCTTTGATAAAGGGGCCAACAACACACAATGGAGAAAAGAAAGCCTCTTCAACAAATGGTGTTGGGAAAACTGGAAAGCCACATGCAAAAGAATGAAACTCGACTACAGCCTGTCCCCGTGTACTAAAATTAATTCAAAATGGATCAAAGACCTAAATATAAGACCTGAAACAATAAAGTACATAGAAGAAGACATAGGTACTAAAATCATGGACCTGGGTTTTAAAGAACATTTTATGAACTTGACTCCAATGGCAAGAGAAGTGAAGGCAAAGATAAATGAATGGGACTACATCAGAATTAAAAGTTTTTGCTCAGCAAGAGAAACTGATATCAAAATAAACAGACAGCCAACTATATGGGAACTGATATTTTCAAACGACAGCTCAGATAAGGGCCTAATATCCAAAATTTACAAAGAACTCATAAAACTCAACAACAAACAAACAAACAATCCAATAAAAAAATGGGAAGAGGACATGAACAGACACTTCTCCCAGGAAGAGATACAAATGGCCAACAGATATATGAAAAGATGCTCAGCTTCATTAGTTATTAGAGAAATGCAAATCAAAACTACAATGAGATACCACCTCACTCCTGTTAGATTAGCTATTATCAACAAGACGGGTAATAGCAAATGTTGGAGAGGCTGTGGAGAAAAAGGAACCCTCATTCACTGTTGGTGGGACTGTAAAGTAGTACAACCATTATGGAGGAAAGTATGGTGGTTCCTCAAAAAACTGCAAATAGAACTACCTTATGACCCAGCAATCCCTCTACTGGGTATATACCCCAAAACCTCAGAAACATTGATACGTGAAGACACATGTAGCCCCATGTTCATTGCAGCACTGTTCACAGTGGCCAAGACATGGAAACAACCAAAAAGCCCTTCAATAGAAGACTGGATAAAGAAGATGTGGCACATATACACTATGGAATACTACTCAGCCATAAGAAATGATGACATCGGATCATTTACAGCAAAATGGTGGGATCTTGATAACATTATAAGGAGTGAAATAAGTAAATCAGAAAAAAACAAGAACTACATGATTCCATACATTGGTGGAACATAAAAATGAGACTAAGAGACATGGACAAGAGTGTGGTGGTTACCAAGGGTGAAGGGGGAGGGAGGACATGGGAGGGAGGGAGGGAGGGAGAGAGTTAGGGGGAGGGGCACAGAGAACTAGATAGAGGGTGACGGAGGACAATCTGACTTTGGGCGAGGGGTTTGCAAAATAATTTGATGACAAAATAACCTAGACATGTTTTCTTTGAATATATGTACCCTGATTTATTAATGTCATCCCATTACCATTAATAAAAATTTATTAAAAAAAAAAAAAAGAAGTACAGATTTTGTTGTTACAGAATAGTTATGGGAGTGTAAAGTATGGCATAGAGAACATAATCAATAATATTCTAATAACTATATATGGTGTCAGATGGGTACAAAATTTATTAGGATGATCACTTAATAAGTTATATAATGTCTGCCTGACCAGGTGGTGGCACAGTGGATAGAGCATTGACCTGGGATGCTGAGGACCCAGGTTCAAAACCTTGAGGTCACCAGCTTGAGTGTGCAGTTGCTCGCTTGAGCATAGGACCATGGACATGACTCCATAGTCACTGGCTTGAACCCAAGGTCACTGGCTTGAGCAAGGGGTCACTAGCTCAGCTGGAGCCCCCCAGTCAAGGCACATATGAGAACATAATCAATAAACAACTAAAGTGCTGCAATTGCAAGTTGATGCTTCTTATCTGTCTCCCTTCCTGTTTGTCCCTGTCTCTCTCTCCCTCACACACACACAAAATAAAAAATAAAATAAAATAAAATAAATAAGTTATATAATGTTTAATCACTGGGGTGTATACTGGAAACTAATATAATATTGTATGTCAAATAATTGAAAAATAAATTTAAATTTTTAATAAATAAAAGGAAAAATACACATAACTAGGTTCTTAAATACAAAATAGTATAAATATTTTTTAAATCCAAAAGCTAGGTTTTTGATGAAGATTTAGAGACTTTCTGGTTCCATGCACAATAATTATTGCTATGCTTCTTGCATGTAAAGATGAGAAAAATGGCTAAAATGGTAAATTTTGTATTATGTATATTTTAGCACAATTAGAAGGGGGGGAAAAAAGACAGACAAATGCTCAGTCTGGATCTTCTATTTAGTTGTTCAACTATTTATTCCTTGGGCCATATCAGGGAGCAATTTGATGAAACTGTCCCTTCTCACCCTATTCACAAATACAGTAAGTTTTTCTATTTTATTAGCAGGCTCTCTTATCTGTAAAGCACTGAATTGATCACAATTATAAATAGAAAGTGAATAAAACAGTTTCTACCTTCTATAAAATAACTATGACTACTACTACCATTTCTTGATCTCTTCTTTTCTGATGAACTTTCTGAAGTCAGCACTATTATCCACATTCAATAGATGAGAAAATTAAAGTTCAGAAAGGCAAAGTATCTTGCCAGCATCCCAAAGCTAGGGAAAGGTGGGAATTCAGGATTCAAACCTAGGTCTTTCTGATTCCCGGTACCATTCTCTTGATGCCAAAGCTAATGTCCTTGCAATATAATGTAATATCTGTACTACTGGGGAGAGTGATGCTGCAAAGGAGCTTCACCTAAGTGCCACAGGAGACCCAAGGAGTAAGCCATGAATGCAGATGGGGATGACTTGGAGGAGGATGTACGCTGCTCACAGAAATGAGGGGATATTCTATAGCTTCATATTCAAAATATGCCTTCATTTTTGTGAGCAGTATATTTGAGCTAAGCCTGGAGGGTAGAGGTAGAGCGGAGACCCCTAAAGTAAACTTAAACTTTTATCCAAATACTCCTGGTACTCAGGGAAACACTTTAACCCAGCTACAGAGGTAAGATTGTGTGCCACGTGATTTGTATTCCTTCCATTTAGAACATAATTACTGGGAGCATACTGATGATGTATTGATGGTAGTGGAAAGAATACAGTAAACGTTTCTTATAGCCTCTTTCCTGACTGAGTGCACATGAAGAGCGAATCAAAACCCTAGTAGCCTCACCCAACTAGGTGGTGTTTTTGTTTTGTTTGTTTGTTTATTTTGTGTTTTAGATTCAAAGTGCAATGGACAGAGCGTCACCTTGAGACATTGAGGACCCAGGTATGAAACCCCGAGGTCACTGGCTTGAGCACAGGCTCACCAGCTTGAGTGTAGGGTCATTGGCTTGAGCATGAGTTCATAGACATGACTCTATGGTCACTGGCTTGACCCCAACCAAGGTTGCTGGTTTGAGCAAAGGGTCACTGGCTCAGCTGGAGCCCTCTGGTTAAAGGCACATATGAGAAAGCAATCAATGAACAACTAAAGTGCCACAACTATGAGTTGATACATCTTATCTCTCTCCTTTCCTGTCAGTCTCTGTTCAAACAAACAAACAAACAAACAAACAAAACAACAAACAAAAGAAAACCTTTATAGCTTCTTATAGTGATAGAAGTCAACTAATGCCCTCGTGACAAAAGGAAAATACTAGATTATTTCTCTTTAGTTCTGCCTTGGGAGAGGATGGTGGTGGCAGAAATGGACTTTCTTTTATATCCAGGCTCTGGTCCAAATTTCTCACCCTTAAAGTATATAAGGGAAGACACATGGCAACTCAACTTCCCAGGCTTTCTTCCAGTTTTAGCTCCCTCTGTTCCAGACAGTAGACTTTCTTAGAAGTGCTGAAAAAATGAAAATTATTGAAATAAATATTATTGCACATTTACTTCAAAAAAAACAATAGACCAGACAACTTGACCCCAACACTTATATGTTAAACTTTTAGAAGGTCTGGAGGAAGCTTTTTTTGGAACTCATTTACCCCGATTCCCCTGAAATCTAACTCTAGCTAAATGACCTTATGGTTGCAAATAGACAGGCAGGGTATTCTTTCTTATTACATTCTTTTTTTTTTTTTAACTGAGGGGTGGGAAGGCAGAGACAGATTCCTGCATACTCCTCCACTGTAATCCACACAAGCAGCCCCCTACCAGGCAATGCTCTGCCCACCTGGGCTGTTGCTCTGTTGCTTAGCAACCAAGCTATTTTAGCACCTGAGGTGAGGCCATGGAGCCATCCTCAGCACCTGGGGACAACTTTGCTCAAACCATTTGAGCCATGGCTGTGGGAGGAGAAGAGAGAGAGATAGAGGGAAGGTAGGGGTGGAGAAGCAGATGGTCATTTCTCCTGTGTGCCCTGACTGGGAATCAAACTCAGAACTTCCACACGCTGGGCCGATGCTCTACAGCTGAGCCAACCTGCCAGGGCCCTTATTACATTCTTAGTCATTTTATTCATGCCTATTTTTATCTGGAGTCCACAGACTAAAGTCACATTCTGAGGTTGAAGCTTTCAAATGACCTTAGTTCCAACATGGCTTTCCTCAGTTTAATCAGTAGCTTTTATAGCACTCTGTACCTAGTTTTATCACTTTAAGCAATCATATTCAAATTCAAAGGAACCTAGAGAAAGTCATATTAAGATATTCTCCACTCCTCTGAAAATTGTTTTTCTTTAAAGATTTTATTTTTATTCATTTTAGAGAGGGAAGACAGAGAGAGAGAGAGAGAGAGAGAGAGAGAGAGAGAGAGAGAAGGGAGAGGAGCAGGAAGCATCAACTACCATATGTGTCTTGACCAAGCAAGCCCAGGGTTTTGAACAGGCAACCTCAGTATTCCAGGTCAATGCTTTATTCACTGTGCCACCCCAGGTAAGGCTGAAAATTCTTAAGGGGACTTTTAGAACTTCCCCTCAAAAATAGGAAAAGCAACATGCAAAAAGATACCAGTCTAAGGATAAGGGACTCCTCCCACCACGTGACTATGACTATTACTGTCACAGAACCCATTATACTACTACTTCCTGAGTTGATGAAGGATGAAGGTCTGTGGGCTCCTGTGGGGGTTGAGGGAAGTTGGCTACTTCAGTTCTTAGTGCCCAAAATTAAATGGGCTAGAGTTCACAGATTTCAGGGTAAGGATGAAAGAATTGATCTAGACATCTGTAGAGGAAGCAAAACAAGCAGCAAATATTTCAAAGGAAAAATAGGAAATAAATGGTAAGTTCAATAAATAAGTCTGAAATCTGAAGAGATGACAATGTAAAAATTTAAAACAAAATTTAGAAATCAAAGTGAAAAGACAACCTACAGAATGGAAGAAAATATTTGCAAATCTTACGTCTGATAAGAGACTAGAATCCAGAATATATAAAGAATATTTACAACTGAATAATATTAAAAAAAAGCAAGCAATTAAAAATGGGAAAGTATTTGAGCAGATGTTTCTATAAGGAAGATACACACATGGCCAATGTTTACGTGAAGAGATGCTCAACATCATTAGTCATTAGAGATTGCATATCAAAACCTCAATGAAATACCACTTCATACCCAGTAGGATGGTTATAATTAAAAAGATGAACAGTAATAAGTGCTGGCAAGAATGTGGAGAAATTGGAACTGTCATACATTGCTGGTGGAAATGTAAAGTAGTGCAGCCACTTGGGAAAACTGGTAATTCTCAAAAAGTTAAGCATAGTCTGACCTGGTGGTGGCACAGTGGATAAAGCATTGGCCTGGGAAACTGAGGACCCAGGTTCGAAACCCCAAGGTTGCTGGCTTGAGCCTAGGCTTACCAGCTTGAGCGCAAGTTCATTGACTTGAGTGTGAGATCATAGACATGACCCCATGGTTGCTGGCTTGAACCCAAAGGTCACTGGCTTGAAGTTCAAGGTCACTGGCTTGAGCCCAAGGTCACTGGCTTGGGCCCAAGATTGCTGGCTTGAGCAAGGGGTACTGGCTCAGCTAAAGCCCCCCATCAAGGCACATATGAGAAAGCAATCAATGAACAGCTAAGGTGTCGCAACTACGAGTTGATGCTTCTCATCTGTCCCTGTCTCTCTCTCTCTCTCTCTCTCTCTCTTTTTATTTCTCTCTCTCTCCCCCACTTGGCTAAAAAAAAAAAGCCCTGGTCGGTTGGCTCAGTGGTAGAGCGTCGGCCTGGCGTGCAGAAGTCCGGGGTTCGATTTCCAGCCAGGGCACACAGGAGAAGCGCCCATCTGCTTCTCCACTCCTCCCCCTCTCCTTCCTCTCTGTCTCTCTCTTCCCCTCCCGCAGCCCAGGCTCCATTGGAGCAAAGATGGCCCGGGCGCTGGGGATAGCTCCTTGGCCTCTGCCCCAGGCGCTAGAGTGGCTTTGGTCGCGACAGAGCGACGCCCCCTGGTGGGCAGAGCGTCGCCCCCTGGTGGGCAGAGCGTCGCCCCTGGTGGGCGTGCCGTGTGGATCCCGGGCAGGCGCATGCGGGAGTCTGTCTGACTGTCTATCCCCGTTTCCAGCTTCGGGGGAAAAAAAAAAAAAAAAAAAAAAGTTAAGCATACAGCTAGTATATGACCCAGCAATTCCACTCCTACATATATACCGAAGAGAATTGAAACCATATATCCATACAAAACTTATATATTAATACTCACAGTAGCATCATTTATAATAACCAAAAAAGTGGAAACAATTTAAACTTCTATCAATGAATAGATAAACAAAATGTTGGTATATCCACACACTAGAATATTATTCAGCCATAAAATGAAATGAAATACTGATATATTCTACAACATAAAACTTTATACTAAGAGAAAGAAGTCAGACACTTAAAATCATGTTGTATGATTTATTTATATGAAATATTTAGAATAGGCAGATATGTAAAGACTGAAATTGGATTAGTGGTTGCTAGGGGCTGGTTGCTAGGGAGGGAGGAACAGAGAATGATGACTAATAGGTATAGAGTTTCTTTTTAGGTCAAAGAAAATATTTTGAAATTAGATTGTGGTGATAATTGCACAATTGTAAATATATTGAGAACCACAGAATTGTACATTTTAAAAGAATGAATTTTTTGATATGTGAATTACATTACAATGAGAAAAAAAATTATCTAGGATATATCACAACCTTGTGATAGCTAATTTTATGTGTCAACTTGATGGCTAAGGGATACCCAGAGAGCCAGTAAACATTGTTTCTGGGAATGTCTGCAATGGTGTTTCAGAAGAGATTAGCATATTCAATCAATATTAGACTTTGTAAAGAAAATCTGCTCTCACCAGTGCAGGTGGGCAACATCTAATATATGAAGAGTCCAACAATAAGGAGGAAGGGGTCAATTCTCTCTCTCTCTCTCTTCTTCAAAAGGATGTTTATCTTCTCCTACCTTCAGACATTGGAGTTCCTGGTCCTCTGGGCTTTTGGATTTAAGGACTTACAACAGCAACCTCCCCCACTCCTCACTCCATTCTTCACCCCAGCCACGATCTTATTGTATATGCACTGGAGGACCTTGGTAGGTTTTTGTTTGTTGTTTGTTTGTTTTTGAGAAACAGAGAGAGGAAGAGAGAAACATCAACTTATAGTTGCATCACTTTAGTTGTCCATTGATTGCCTCTCATACATACCTTGACTGGCGTGCTCAGGGTAGGCCAGTGACCCCTTGCTCAAGCCAGCAACTTTGGGCTAAAGCCAGTGACCATGGGATCATATCGATGACCCCACGCTCAAACTAATGACCTGCAACTCAAGCTAGTGAGCTGGTGCTCAAGTCAGATGAGCCAAAGTTCAAGCTGGTGACCTTGGGGTTTCAAACCTGGGAACTCAGCATCCCAGGTTGATGCTCTATCTACTGCTCTACCACCGGTCAGGCAGGTTTTAAGGAAAGAGATGACAAAGCTGCATTTAGGAAGATTTAGGGTTGCTATGTATAAAATAATCATAGGATTGAGAGGCTAAAGGCAAGATCAGTGAGAAAGCTATTGTTATAAGTTCAGTGAAGAGGGCCCCTATGCTCATTGTAGTATTATTTACAATAGCCAAGACATGGGAAAAAACCTAAGTGCAGTGCCCACCAATGGGTGAATAGACAAGGAAGATGTGGTATATATTTCAATGAAGAGGTAATGAAGGCAAGGGAAGTTTACTGATGAAGATATGTGAAAAAAATATTATAGATACAAAACCAACTTGATTTGGAAAAACTGAATGTAGAAATACAAGAAAAGGTGGACCAGGGTGAAATGATGTACTTAGACGCTGTTAACTGAAATTGGAGACAGACAGAAGAGTGTATTTGAAAGAGAGTTTTTAAAAAAATATTTGGAATATATTGAGTTTGCAGTGCCAGAGGGAAAATCAAGTGGAAACACCTGCCAAGAAGGTACAGCGTGAAATTGGAACTTAAAGAAAAAAGTGTAGGCCCTGGACGGTTGGCTCAGCGGTAGAGCGTCAGCCTGGCGTGCGGGGGACCCGGGTTTGATTCCCGGCCAGGGCACATAGGAGAGGCGCCCATTTGCTTCTCCACCCCCCCCTTCCTCTCTGTCTCTCTCTTCCCCTCCCACAGCCAAAGCTCCATTGGAGCAAAGATGGCCCGGGTGCTGGGGATGGCTCCTTGGCCTCTGCCCCAGGCGCTAGTGGCTCTGGTCACAGCAGAGCGACGCCCCGGAGGGGCAGAGCATCGCCCCCTGGTGGGCAGAGCGTCGTGCCGGGTGGATCCTGGTCGGGCACATGTGGGAGTCTGTCTGACTGTCTCTCCCCATTTCCAGCTTCAGAAAAATACAAAAATACAAAAAAAAAAAAAGTCTAGGCTAGAAAGATTCATCTTATTAGAGGCATAGCAGTAGTAATTTAAGCTATGAAGTTGTCAAAAGTGAAAATAAATAGAGAAAACAAAGGAGTGATCTTTGAAGATATCAAAATTTAGAGACCAGGAAGACAAAGATACCAGGAGGATTTGGCCAGAGAAGTCCTTGATAGAACTTACATAGTGAAATACCCTGGAGAAGTAGAAAGGGAACAATAACCCCATACAACCCAAGAACCCCGGGTATGGTAATTAAGGTCAATGACATCCTTGGATCTTACAGATTGTGTAGAGTGATTAAGGTGAAGTACAGAGAGCAGGGAAGTATGAAGTAAATGGGGAACGCAAAAAATGGAGGAAGTGGACACTAGTCTAAAATTTACAAAGACAGTGATTTAAAAGAGAGGGACTTTATATGATGGGAGAGTCAGAGCTTGGTTTTAGACTAAAGGATCAAAGACAAAGGGAGAGATTAAAGATACAAAACAGTTTAAATAATGCTCAGTCTTGAAAAAGAAAGGGAGCCAGAAGAGGGACTAAGAAGAGAGTGGGATTCCTGGGTCTGGGGTAGGAAGTCTACTAAGTAAGGGGGGGGGGGACGACAATGTTTCTTGTATCATCATTTAAACAGTGAAAAACTGAATGACTTAAATATCATACAGAGACATATAGATATAGACATGACCACATAAATGAAAAAACAGAGAAGTGTTAAAATAGTATGCTACTTACTTTTTTTTTTTTTTGTAACAAAGATACAGAGTCAGAAAAAAAGGACAGATAGGAAGAGAGATGAGAAGCATCAATTCTCTGTAGCAGCACCTTAGCTGTTCATTGACTGCTTTCTCATATATGTCTTGACTGGGGGGCTCCAGCAGAGCGAGTGACCCCTTGTTCAAGCCAGCAGCCTTAGGCTCAAGTCAACAACCTTGGGCTTCAAGCCAGCAACCTTTGGGATCAAGTCCATGACCATGGGGTCATGCCTATGATCCCACACTTCAGCCAGCGACCCCACGCTCAAGCTGGTGAGCCCACACTCAAGCCAGATGAGCGCATGCTCAAGCTGGTGACCTCAGGGTTTCGAACCTGGGTCCTCTGTGTCCCAGTTCAATGCTCTATCTACTGCACCACTGCCTGGTCAGGCTGCCATTTATCTTTAAAATAAAGATGTTGTGTTTTTGTACATTAGAGATTAGACCATTTTTACAATAAGTGATTTTTATTTTATTTTTTTAAAGTTACAATAGCAGGGCACAAAGAAAACCAGTTAGAAGGTGATGGAAGACAATTGGACTTCGGGTGATGGGAATGCAGCATAATCAAATGTCAAAATAATCTAGAGATGTTTTCTTTGAACATATGTACCCTGATTTATCCATGTTAACCCATTAAAATTAATTAAAAAATTAAAAAAAGTTACAATAGCATGTGTTTTGTACAAATGAAACATAAGTGGTTTTATTCAGAATTTGGTACATCAAAACTTAATATAGTCACAGTGATATACCAGTGAAATAACAGACAAAAGGATCAATGGGACACATAGAGAACCCCAAAATAGATTCATATACATATAACAATCAGCTGTTTGGCAAAGGAACAAAGACAATTATATATATATATATTTATACATATTATGTAAAAAATATATATTTGTTGTATTTCTTTTCGGAGTTAAACACAGACTTACCATGCACTTTAGCAATTACTTTTCTTGTTATTTAACCCAAATGACTTGAACACACGTCTACACAAAAAAACAACACATAAAGAGCAGCTTTCTTTATAATGCCAAAAGTTAAAATAACCAAAATATCTCAGTAAGCAAACGAACACTCTGTAGAATGGAGTATTACTCAGTTATTTAATATCAGCTTGCTCACATTTTTTACCAGTACAGTCAGAAGAAATAATAACAAGGACAATAATACCTACTCCATGAGTTGTTCTGGGGATTAAATGAGGTAATGCATGTAAAACGAGCTAACAGATTGATGTAAATTCTTAAGGTTTGTATATATAATTTTGAAAGTTACACAAGTTTCCAGCCAGTGGACATCTCATTCTAACCATATCTATTACTAAACACTAGGTTAATTCTCAATTTGAAGCTGTTAATAAGGTTTGAAACATTTTAGTACGTTTATCTCTTTTATATTTAGGACTACTACTTAAAGTACTATATTAAGACTCTTTAATCTGGGTTGTAGATGCATGAATATTCATTGTATTGTCATCTAAATATAATTCTCTTGATTATGACTAAAATATTTCATTAAAAACTATACTCAATGAAAAATAAGATAAGCATTTAGTAATCAAATGCTTGTATACAACAGTGTCAAGGGGTCATAAATTCCACTGTTAAAGTAAGAAAAGAACTTACCTGATAATTGACTAAAAGACAAAAATGGGCACCTTTAAGGCTCCTAACATTTTAACCACAGCAGCCCCCGACTCCCACCTCACCATCTCTCACATTCTTTCCACTCCAGTTAAGTTACACTCAATATTCTCAGAACAGTTCTGCGTATCTCCTCTCTGTTCCTTTGCTTAATTTGTTTCCCTCTGGCAACACATTCTCTTCTCCAGTTCAACCTGCCAAAATCCTACCAACTTTTTTAAGGTTTGTTCAACATTTTTCAAAATAATTCCTCTAGGCCCTGGCGGGTTGGCTCAGCGGTAGAGCGTCGGCCTGGCGTGCGGGGGACCCGGGTTCGATTCCCGGCCAGGGCACATAGGAGAAGCGCCCATTTGCTTCTCCACCCCCCCCCCCTTCCTCTCTGTCTCTCTCTTCCCCTCCCGCAGCCAAGGCTCCATTGGAGCAAAGATGGCCCGGGCGCTGGGGATGGCTCCTTGGCCTCTGCCCCAGGCGCTAGAGTGGCTCTGGTCGCGACAGAGCGACGCCCGGAGGGGCAGAGCATCGCCCCCTGGTGGGCAGAGCATCGCCCCCTGGTGGGCGTGCCGGGTGGATCCCGGTCGGGCGCATGCGGGAGTCTGTCTGACTGTCTCTCCCCGTTTCTAGCTTCAGAAAAATACAAAATAATAATAATAATAATAATAATTCCTCTATATAGTGTGGTATAATAATAACGATGTTCACATGGCCTCACCAAAGCAGTCATAAAAACCCTTTCATTGAATATGATCATAAAGGCTCTTTCATTTCATCCTCAGAACAATTCTGTAAAATAAACAAGGCTTTATTTCCTCCTGTTCTGTCAGTCTGATCCTGGAATCACAATCCCTTTTTACTCCACCCCATACTCCTTGCAGGTGAGCAAAACACACCAGCAAACACAGCATTCTTCTCTGGCTCTGGGAATTGACTGATGGATGGTGGTAACAAAAACAATGTAATGAAAGACCAAAAAAGTGACAAAAGTAAAGAAACACAGCACAGTATAATTTAATAAACGATTGTTTAAAAATCAGAGGGAAGGGAAGAAAAGACGCTGATTTGCTAAGCTCTGTATTTTTATATCAACTTTTTTTAAAGATTTTATTTATTCATTATAGAGGGGGGGGGGGAGGAGCAGGAAGCATCAACTCCCACAGGTGCCCTGACCAGGCAAGCCCAGGGTTCTGAACCGGCAACCTCAGCATTTCCAGGTTGACGCTTTATCCACTGCGCCACCACAGGTCAGGCAAGTTCTGTATTTTTAACATGTTAGGCTGATGGGATAAGACAAGATACGTGGGCATGCCACCTTTCTTCGGGAGAGGATGGAGCTGGAAAGGCAAGGTGATGACTCCCACAAACAGCAGAGAGGAGTATGATGCCTTCCCTAGAATGCATGCCACACACTTTCAATGTTTGTTCTAATTTCTAAAGAACACCAGATCATAAGGCTGGTTGTTAACATTATAGACCTGGCACTACCACTGATTTTCTTTGAGGTTTGGGAACAAGTCACTTAAAAGCTGTGTGCCTCAGTTTCTTCCATCCTAAAACGAATGTTCTCGTTCTTTTGGCATACATTCTGGTTGATGACTCCACAGGGAAGCTCCACGCCTGACTTTTTCCTTACCAGCTTTTAGAGATCATGTGCCTCAGAAGAGCTGAACCACTCCCCAGTCCCACAAGACTGAATCTCATCATTAACCTTAGAGAATTAAAAGGTAAATATGAAAAATAATAGGAATATAAATTAAAATAATCAAAGAAGGTGAAGGGATTAGCCAGGTTATATATACATAACATATAGATACAGAAAATAGGGTAGCAATTCCCAGGGGGAAAGGAGGGATGGAGGTAGGAGGAGGGAGGACAAAGGAGGTGAAATGGGGATAAAAAGAGACTTTCTTTGCATGGAGCATGGGGGGGCATGATGTGGTGTGTAGATGGTGTTATATTATGCGGGACACATGAAACCACGCCAACACAATAAATTAAAAGTAAAAAGTGTTAAAAAAGAAATGTCTAAATAAGTTGTACAAATACTTTTGTAAAGAAGTCTGCTATATACCTGAAACTAATACAAAATAGCATAGAATATAATCTGTAATTGAAAAATAAAAAAATAAAGCTAATAGTCAAATAATATATATATAAACTTAAGAAAAAAGAAGTATGCTGATAAGCTTTATAATTACTGTAAGATTGTTTGCCTATTTTTTAATGTGTTTAAAACAAGAAAATCAAATACATTAGACTTATGGTTTCAGTTGAATGTTTAATGACCTTTATTATTGATATTTATATATAGAAATTTAATTTGTTAAATGTATGTAGTTTTTTCTTAAAACTTTTAAATTTTATATATTATATAGGTCTCAGATATACAATGTAATGAATTTTTTTTCTTGTGATGAGAACTTTTAAAACCTATATACTTAGTAATTTTCAAATACGTTGTGCAGTATTGCCATGACCCAGCACAGCTAGTAATTCCAGGTCCTGAGTGAGAATGATGCAGAATGCAGAAAATAGACTTAAAGAGAAATAGGATGGGATCCAGAGGCTTCTGAAAGCTGATGGCAAGAACAAAGCAAAACAGCCCTCAGTTTGCTTTATTATATAGCCATACACAAATAAGGAAGTCTCCAATACAAAGTCACACATCTCCAAGGCAACCCAAGAATTCTCCAAAGTGCAGAAACCCTCCACCCTGCATAACTGAAATCAACCAACATCAGAACAAACAAGGGGTGAGAGGAAGGGCATGTAAATTGTTCCTAGCAACTTAAGCAAGCAAGTGAAGTGGGGAGATGGGATGAGTGCAAATACTCAGCTTCTTGGCCAATATAGAGGTGTTGATGGAAGAACTTAGCCTTTTGCTAAGCCTCAAACTGCAGTCTCCCACACAGTATTATTTTTTATACCTCAATAGTATATAAAATATATATAAAGAACTAAAAGATTATATAAATAGTATGTTGTTTTATGCTTGCAATTTTTTTGCAAGTTAAAGAAAATTACATACAATTTACATTGAATTTTACAATGAATTGCATAATGAATTTTTTTGTTTTTTAGGTGAGAGGAGGGGAGATAGTGAGACAGACTGCTGTATGCACCCCAACTGGGATTGACCAGGATTTGCCTGGCAACATCATCTTGGGCCAGTGTTCAATTACCAAGCTATTTTTAGCACCTGAGGTCAATACTCTGACCAACCAAGCCATCCTCAGTGCCCAGGGCCAGGTATGAACCAATTGTAAGCCAATGACTGTAGGAGGGGAAGAAGAAGAGAGGGGGAGGAGGAGGGGGACAGAAGCAGGTGGTTGCTTCTCCTATGTACCCTGTGTACCCTGTCTGGGAATTGAACCTGGAATGTTAATATGCCAGGCGGAGGTTCTATCCACTGAGCCACCAGCCAGGGCCCACATGAATTTTATACATTTAATTTTCAGACAATTTTACTTGTAGAAGTAATAGTAGTTCCATCTTGAAAGTGAGAATGATGAAGATGCTTAAAATAGCAACAATAATGAAAACTTAACCCTTTGAGTAGTGAGTTTTTTGCTAATCCTTTGAGTGAGGACATACATGTCACAAATTTTTTTTTTGTGACAGAGACAAAGAGAGAGTCAGAGAGAGGGACAGACAGACAGGAAGAGAGAGAGATGAGAAGCATCAATTCTTCACTGCAGCACCTAAGTTGTTCATTGATTGCTTTCTGATATGTGTTTTGGCAGGGGGGAGGAGGGAGAGGCTACAGCAGAGCGAGTGACCCCTTGCTCAAGTGAGCAACCTTGGGCTTCAAGCCAGCAATCTTTAGGCTCAAGCCAGCAACCATGGGGTCATGTCTATGATCCCACACTTAAACTAGTGACCCCGTGCTCAAGCTGGTGAGCCTGTACTCAAGACAGATGAGTCTGCGCTCAAGCCAGCAATCTCGGGTTTCAAATCTGGGTCCCCTGCATCCCAGCCCAATGTTCTCTCCACTGCGCTGCCGCCTGGTCAGGCTTTAAGTGATATTTTAAACAATGGTCTCCTTTTACATAATTTCATCAAATTTGAGAAAGAAAAGTACAACTAATAAGCTGTAAAATGTCATGTGAGCTCTTAAATAAACAAACAAGGGAGTTGATGCTTCCTGCTCCTCCACCCCTTTTCTCTCTCTTTCTTTCCCTCTCTCTCCCCCACCCTTCTCTAAAGTAAATACATTTTTAAAACTTAAAATAAAAGATAAAATACAAAATAAAAGCATAAGCATATAAAACTCATTTTATAAGGTTGAGTGCGTGCATATTTGAAGACCTCTATCAAATGCACCGGAGTGCTGACCCATGACAAGCGCTGGGAAGGAGAAAGGTACAGATCAGGGTTGAAGGGGGAAAGGAAAACCACGAGAGTGAAAATGAGGCATATCATGAGCTGATAATTCTTTGTGCACTAAAGAATAGTGAACAACTTGCATCTAAAACTCTTTTAAAAAATTAAAAGTCAAAACATAACAGTCCAGGAAGAACCTACAGCTCACTGCCTAGAAGTGAGTTCAGATGGAGGGGCTTTGCCACAGTTATGGACTAAATGTACGCATCTACCTCTAAAGTCATGGGTTGAAATCCTGCCCCCCAATGTGATGGTATTAAGAAGTGGGTTCTCTGGGAGGTAATTAGAGACCTTACTCCCTCTCTCTCTGCTCTTTATCATGTGAGGACACGGAGAAGATGACCATTTGCAAATCTGGAAGCAGTCCTTCACCAGATACCAAACCTGCAGGCACCTTTACCTTGAACTTCCCAGTCTCTAGAACTGTGAGATATAAATGTTTAAGTCACCCAGTCTGTGGTACTTCGTTATAGCAGCTCTAGCCAACTAAGACAGTCACCTCATCTTATATCCAGATCTTATATACAGAGATAAATTTGCAGGACAGTACACAAAATTTGGTTAACTGTTGTTGGTTCTGGTAGGTTAGGTTGTTAAGTGTTTGTTATGTTCTGATTTTATTGTTTTGTATTTTGATTTTACTTTTCTATATGGAGAATGGACACCCACAGGCTTGTTAGTTCACTTTGTTCATTAGTTCTGGCTTTTTTCAGTTATTATAATGCTCTCCACTCCATCCATGCTGTCACAAAGGTTAAGATTTCCTTCTTTATATGACTGACTAGTATTTCATTGTGTAAATGTATAACAGCTTTTTTTCCCCATTGATTTGAGGGAAAAAGAGAGAAAGGGTGAGAGAGAGAAAGAAGTATCAACTAGTTGTTTCACTTAGTTGTTCCATTTAGTTGTACACTCATTGATTGCTTCTCATTTGTGCCTGGCCAGTGATCAAACCTGTGGCCTCTGTGTGCTAGGATGATGTTCTGTCCACTGAGCCACCAGGCCAAGGATATACTACAACTTTCTTTTTCTTAAAGTTTTTAAATTTATGTGTGTGTGTGTGTGTATATATATATATATATATATATATATATATATATATATATAGAGAGAGAGAGAGAGAGAGAGAGAGAGAGAGAGAGAGAGACAGTAATGGAGAGAGAGGGTGAGAAGCATCAACTCATGTTTGCTTTCCCTTTAGTTGTACACTGAGCTTCTTGTACATGCCTTGACCAAGGTCAACCAGTGTTCCCTTGCTAAAGCCAGAGACCTTGGGCTTTTCATGTCAGCAACCTTTGGGCTCAAGCTGGTGAGCTTTGGGATCATGTGGACCATCTCCTGCTCAAGCCAGTGACCCTTAGTTGATGAGCCCACGCTCAAAGCCAGCGACCTCGAGGTTTCAAACCCATAACCTTAGCATTCTGGGTCAATACTTTATCCGTTGCAGTCAGCTCATACCACAGCTTTCTTTATCCACACAGCTACTGATAGACAATTGGGCTGCTTTCAAATATCGTCTATTGTAAATAACGTTGCAACATAAGATACATATATTCTTTTAAATTAGTGTTTCAGCTTTCTTCAGAACATTTACAGAAGTGAAATTGTCTCATAAGGCAATTCCATTTAAATTTTAGAGAAAACTTTATACTATTTTCTATAGTGGCTGCACCAGTCTGCATTCCCACTAACGTACTCACCAATACTTGTTTGTTGATTTATTGGTGATCTTTCAGAATGGCGTGAGATGATTATCTTACTGTGGCTTTAATTTGCATTTATCTGATAATAAGTGACATTAAGTATCTTTTCAGGTTTCCTCTATTGCTTCTAGGCCTTTTGATTAGGATCAAGTGCATATGTCTTCTCCAAAGGGGATATACAGCTAGATGGCCAGTAGACATATTGTGGCAAACAGGCTGCAAGATGACAAAGTCCTTGCAGTTTAGATTTGTGGGGGACAGAGGTGTTGGGGACTGGCAGTAAGCTGACAGTCCTTGCTGCCCATTCCCCACCTCACTTGATTGATTAGGTTTCTAGAGGCTGTGGGAGACTGTAAACTGACCAAGATCCTTGCAGTTTAAGGATTAAGCCAAAGGCTAGGCTCTTCCCCACATCCTCCATGTTAGCTGAGAACTTGATTGTTTCTACTCATCCCATCTCCCCTGTCCCCCATGTCCCTTGAAGAGACTGGAGGCAGTTTTCTTTTTATCCTTTGTTTTGTGAAGTTAAAATGTTATGCCGGGTGGAGGGTTTCCTTGGGCTCTTGGGAGAATTCTTGGTTTGCCTCAGAAATGAAACTTTGTATCAGAGATCTCTTTGTTTTTCAAATGGCTTTGCCCTCTGCAGGATAAATAAAGTGTTTTGGGGGTACAGGCTTGCTCTTGTAGGTCATCAGTTTACAGGAAGCCTCCCAATCCCAACTGTTTTCTTTCTGTGTTTATTTTCTAATCCTCCACAGTTCCCACTTGAGACTTGCAGAATTAGGAGTTGTGTTGGCGCACAACATATGGTTGATTCTTGTGTATGTGCCTTGATCAGGAATCAAATTCACAACCTTGGTGCATCAGGACGATGCTCCAATTGAGCTATTCACTCAGAGTTTTTAAAGTTTCAAATCTATTTTTCTTCGCAAGACTGAGCAAGGAAACAATATTAACAATATTAGTAAAAGCTATAGTCCCTCCTATCAAGCAGGGGAAAGAATGATTTCCTTTATCAGAGTATGTTGCAGACAGACGTAATACTTCTCCTTATCAGACACTCTGCTGTTCCAGTCGTACACACTGGCATTCAGTTCAGTGTGGAGTTCCAGAAGTGGCCGTTTTCTAGAGGGAAAGAGAAAGGCAATAATTAATGCCATTCAAATACTGAAAAGGAGATAGGCTGTCATAAGGGTAAAATGAACCAACAAATATGAAAGTGCTTTGAAATTGTTCCTTTCTTAATATTCTACAAGCTCCTTAGTGAGTCATTCAAACTAGCTTGCAGCACTCTGGCCCAGTGACCTCAGTCCCCTTCCCCAAGGGGCAACTGAGTCTTACTCTGAAGAGACACCAGCCTAACAACCTGGACCATCTATGCAAATGCAGGATGCATAGAGAAGGCCAATAATAGTGCTGGCCCACTGAGGACCCACCTTGGAAGGTGGAACCACTCCTACTCTTGGGCTCCTGTTACTGCTGAACCACCACTGAGGTATCGGAGGTCACAGGCCATGAGATCTATTCCTAGGGTCCCTAGCACTACACTAAAATGCATTTCACAGGTGTCTCAGAAATGTCCTTCTAAGTTGTAATTGGGAAGCAACGGGGGAAAGACTGCTACTCTTACATTTGAGGTACAGTGTGGCTTCGTTCGGTTTAAATGGAAACCAGGTCACCAATGTTTCCCTTAGAAAAGTATTCTTGCCAATAAATATCAAAAATGTCTCTATAATAAAAATTTACAGGCCTGAACAGTCAGGTTCTATTTTTTTACCTATCAAATTGTCAAGACTTGAGGAAATATTTGGGGAAATATAAGAGTATGTCGTGTTGATGAGAACGTGGGGATGCAGGCACTCTCGGACAAGCTGGTCTGTCCAACTGTCCCGGAGGACAATATGAGGAAATAATCAGAGGCTTGAAAAATCCATGTCGTTTGACACAGGAATCTCACCTCTGGGAGTATTCTCAAGTAAACAATTAAAGCTCAAAACAAATACTGAGCTACAAAGACCGTAACACTTCCTTTTTGTGAAAGCAAAACACACCCCAGTGACTTGAAGCTAGGAGCCATATTGTGGGTTACTCTGCAGACATTAAACCAATGCTACAGACACGTGACCAATGACATGTAAAAATTATGTGCAATACTATTGCACAAACTAAACGTAGATTATAAAGTAATAGTAGATGATGACTCTATTTTGGCTTTAAAATGTTAATAAATGATTGCGTGGGCATCCAAGAAGATCTGGAAAGCAATATACCAAGATTTCGTTAACATAGGTTGGTTCTAAAAGCAGGATTAATAACTGCTTCTTATGTTCTGTTTTCAGCATCTATTTTTAATTCTTTTTTTTTTTCAATAAAAGTGTGTATCACGCCCTGGCCGGTTGTCTCAGTGGTAGAGCGTTGGCCTGGCGTGCAGGAGTCCCGGGTTCGATTCCCGGTCAGGGCACACAGAAGAGGCGCCCATCTGCTTCTCCACCCCTCCCCCTCTCCTTCCTCTCTGTCTCTCTCTTCCACTCCCCCAGCCGAGGCTCCATTGGAGCAAAGATGGCCCGGGCGCTGGGGATGGCTCTGTGGCCTCTGCCCCAGGCGCTAGAGTGGCTCTGGTCACGACAGAGCGACGCCCTGGATGGGCAGAGCATCGCCCCCTGGTGGGCATGCCGGGTGGATCTCAGTCAGGCGCTTGTGGGAGTCTGACTGCCTCCCCGTTTCCAGCTTCAGAAAAATACAAAAAAAAAAAAAAAAAAGTGTGTATCACTTTTATAGGAAGAAAAAATAACAAATATCTTAATTTTGAAGAAAAATATCCAAAGTATAAGCTGACTAATAAGTGACCTCCTAAAGCACAAAGCATTTACACACTGCGCAGGGTCTGTTCATACTCCTGAGGTAACCCCAACGGGGAATGGAAAACCCCCTTTCCTCTCTGCCGAGAAGAGCATCCAGCACGCATGGCAGCGGTCATTTCCGTCTCAGTAACAGGAAAGTAAACAAGTGGTCCAGACACTGCCCATGTCCCCTGTGGCTCACCTTCCCTGCCGCAGGGTTTGGGAGAGGCACTGCAGGTACAGGGACGGTGGGCTGGAGGGCCGCTCCAGCAGAGACACATCTGCTTTGCACACGCTCCAGAAGAAGTCAGCTTCTTGGTGCACCCTGCAGGGCCCGGGCCTCTTTGCCTTGGATTCCATATTGTTCACTGCTGGCCCATCCACCTCCAGGGAGCTGCTGTCCTCCACGCGGCTCTCTGACTTGGCATAGATCTGAATAAAAAAGAGCTTTGGCTTTCCTAAGAGAAAAGGGCATGCATCTCCCGTAAACATCCTCCTGATTTGATCCAAACGGAATCCTGAGTGACTCTGATCCACGCCAAACATGCTCTGAGAGTCCCCTCGGCTCACCAGGACACACACAAAGCTGTCGTAGTCTTGATGTTGAGGCATATGGGCAACTTGGCAAAGAACATGAATTATATTGTTCATAGTCAGATGTGAGTAACACAGCACTTCATAGCCCAAGAACGTGAAGGTGTCCTGAAGAACCTCTGGGGGAAAAACAACAGACAAGTACATAAGAATGGACACATTTGCAAAGCTTAGATCCAAACCCAGATCCAAACAGCTGCAGAAAGGGTGGCATGGGTCACAAGTTCCCTCTCCTCCACCTGCTGTCGGATGATATGGAGGCCCAAAGATATAACCATTTTCAGACCCTCTAATTCCTCTCATGACCAGCTTCACAGTGTAACCTCCAACCAAGCAGTGAGAACCTTTGACCAAGATTTCCTACAGTTCCCCCAATGATTCTTCTCCTAGTTTTCGGGAATCCTGGATTGACTTTGTCTCCAGAAACACTGAAAGGCAGTAGGAAAAGCAGACTTTGAGTCTGCTGACTTTGTCACACCTATGGGCTGCATTCTCTTTCGGAAGGGGGTTTTCCTGGCTTTAAATGGAAGGGATGATACTCACCCTATAAGAATTCTGTGAGGATTAAGTGAGATAAACAAATAAAGCTTCTGGTGCTCAATAAAAATAAGTTCCTGCCTGACCAGGCGGTGGCGCATTGGATAGGGCTTCAGACTGGGATACGGAAGGACCCAGGTTCAAGACTCTGAGGTCGCCAGCTTGAGCACGGGCTCATCTAGTTTGAGCAAAGAGCTCACCAGCTTGGACCCAAGGTCGCTGGCTCGAGCAAGGCGTTACTTGGTCTGCTGAAGGCCCACGGTCAAGCACATATGAGAAAGCAATCAATGAACAACTAAGGTGTTGCAATGAAAAACTGATGATTGATGCTTCTCATCTCTCTCCATTCCTGTCTGTCTGTCCCTATCTATCCCTCTCTCTGACTCTCTCCTTGCAAAAAAAAAAAAAAAAAAATTAGTTCCTTATTTTTTTTTAAAAATCTTTTTGTCCATATTCTAGAACAGTGGTTCTCAACCTTTCTAATGCCGTGACCCCGCAATACAGTTCCTCATGTTGCGGTGACCCCAAACCAAAAAATAATTTTGGTGGCTACTTCATAACTGTAATTTTGCTACAGTTATGATTCGGAATGTAAATACCTGATATGCATTATGTATTTTCCGATGGCTTTAGGCGACCCTGCCGGGGACACGACCCACAGGTTGAGAACCACTGTTCTAGAAGCTTCTATGGCCTTGAAACCCTAAACACTCAACCCAGTTACCCAGTCCATTTCATTCCCATCCGCTCAGTTTACCTTCATTGGAGAAATAAACACAGCTTCCTGAACTATTTTATCTTTCCAACAGCAAAAAGAGACATCTTTTTCTTCCTCACTCAAAAATTTCACATTCTTTTGAGCCATCAATTAAGTGTCTGTTCCATGTCTGAGAGATGCCTCCAGTCTTTAGTTCATTTGTGGAGCAAAAAACTGTTCTGTTCTAAGCCCACAGGCTAAACGAGCATCTACTAACTCAATCTGTCGCCCAGCTATTAGCCCATGAAGTTCTTTGGGTTTGTTTCTGTCTTGTGACTATGAGCCCACCTCTCTTCTTTCCTAGAGAATGGTCTTCCAGAAGCCTATCACTGCATTCACCCCAAACCAAACAACACAACAGTAATTAGAACAGACATTACCTCCAACAAGGAACAAAGGGGTCCCATTTCCTACTAGTTTAGGCAGCACAAAGAAACAGCAAGGGGAGATACATAACTGAAGGTACCATGTAATTGTTTACTATAAATTCTCAATTCTCTACACTAAATGGAAACAATTTGAAGTCTAGGTAGTTGCAAATAATTCAAAGACTCACAGCTTCAACCAATAGTTTTCTCTTTCTTGCCCTGCAAACTTTGCGGACCACTAGTAAAATATTCAAGTGAAAGTAAGCAATTGCAATTTCTCTTCTGGCTTCTCAGCAGGAAATAAGAAAAAGATAAAAGGCAGGAAAAGAAACACAGCTTTGGGTAAAAAAAAAAAAGCTGGAATAACAGCCACTGGACAGATATAAGAGCTGGCCTGAGTGCTCTGAATTTAATCCACACAGCCTGTGAGCAGTGTCTAGACACATTCACAGAGGGTCTAGTAGAACTTTCTACTCAGGAGAGCTGGGTTTAACTGTGGCCCCACATCCTACCATACATGGCAGTTTTAAATATGTCCACAAATTCTTTGACATTCCTCCCTTAAAAGGATAGAGAGTTGGCTCCGGCCGGTGGCTCAATAGGTAGAGCATCGGCCTGGTGTAGGGACATCCTGGGCTTGATTCCTGGTAAGGGCACACAGAAGTGACCATCTGCTTTCCCTCCCCTTCCCCTTTCCTCTTCTCTCCCTCTTCCCCTCCTGCAGCCAGTGGCTCAGTTGTTTCGAGTGTGGATCCCGGGGCTGAGGATAGTTCTGTTGGATCACATCAGTCTGAGGTGCTAACTCAAGCACCCACCCCTGATGGGGTTGTCAGGTGGATCCTGGTCAGGGTGCACACAGGAGTCTACCTCACTATCTCCCTTTCTCTCACTTAAAAAAATAAAAATTAATAAGAAGATAGAGTGTAATTCCCTCCTCTTGAATGCGGACCACACTTGTTAACTTGTTTCTAATGAATGAAACGTGGCTGAAGGGATAATCTGACTTCCAAAGCTAGATCCCAAAACGGATATGGCTTCCTCCTGGTTCCTTTACTCTTTTGAACTGCTCACCCTAGGGAAAGCCAGCTGCCCTGTCCCAAGAACACTCAAGAAGTCCCATGCAGCCTGACCAGGCGGTGACGCAGTGGATGGAGCGTCGGACTGGGATGCGGAGGACCCAGGTTCGAAACCTCGAGGTCGCCAGCTTGAGCATGGGCTCATCTGGTTTGAGCAAAAGCTCACCAGCTTGGACCCAAGGTCGCTGGCTCGAGCAAGGGGTTACTCGGTCTGCTGAAGGCCTGTGGTCAGGGCACATATGAGAGAGCACTCAATGAACAGCTAAGGTGTCGCAATGCACAACGAAAAACTAATGATTGATGCTTCTCATCTCTCCGTTCCTGTCTGTCTGTCCCTGTCTATCCCTCTCTCTGACTCTCTCTCTGTCTCTGTAAAAAAAAAAAAAAAAAAAAAGAAGTCCCATGCAGAGGCCCACATAAAGAACAAGAGCTCCCCAGCCACGTGAGTGAGCCACCTAAGAAGACCCTCTAATCCCACTTGAGCCTCTGACAGCCAACCCTGGCTGACATCTGACCACTCCCTCCTGAGAGACTCTGGGCCAGAAGAGCCCGTCTAAGCCATTTGTAAATTCCCAATGCACAGGAACTGTGAGAGATATTAGTATTGTTCTTCCAAGCCACTACAGTTGGAGTGATTTGTACACATTATTAAATAAATAATTTATCAGCTAAGTCCTTTGGTCTCTCCTGTCAGAAAAAGGGAATGGCAAAAACCATGACTTAAGACTGTAGCCCTGGTCAGGTAGCTCAGTTGGTTAGAGCATGGTCCCAGTACACCAAGGCTGCAGATTCTATCCCTGGTCAGGGCACATAGAACAATCAACCAATAAATGCATAAATAAGTGGAACAACAAATCAATGTTTCTCTCTCTCTCTGAAATAAATAAATATACAAGACTGTAGTGGGACTACTTACTCTTCTCCTCTGCCTAGCCCACAGGTAAGGGTGAAAAAAATGAAATATATATATATATATATCACATAATAATGAAGAGATATAAATAAGATGCCAATCTCCTTAAAACCCTATGATAAATAAGTACTAGCAGGGAAATGAGGGACATGATACACAGGCTGCTGATACCCTACTAAATAACTCGTCCTCATAGAATCTCAGTGTAGCAGAAAAGGCTTAGCAGCCCCGCCCCTGGCCATTGCCTGTGGGTGTGGGCAGGGCTTCGGTCGCCAGCACTGTGTTCAGGTTGAAACCTGGGAGTGTACAACAAGACAACCTGGACGAGGTTCCGAGTTCCAATTACTACTGTTTTATTGCAAATGGTTCCTTTCGGGACTCAGGTATCTCTAGTTGTGGAATATTCTCTCCTCCAGGGGGCAGAAGCAAATAGGGAAACACCAGCTTTAAAGCTTTGTTTATTTGTTATCTCAGAATGGTTTCCTCCTTTCAAAACCCTCTCTTCACTGATAGATTTTCTCCCTTACCAAAAAGTCCTCGAGCCCTGGCCAGATGGCTCAGATGGGTAGAGCGTCATCCCGAAGCTCAAAGGTTGCCAGTCAATTCCCGAACAGATCGCTGTTCCTGTCTCTCTCCCTCTCTCTCCTTCCCTCCTCTTTTTCTCAAATCAATAAAATAGACATTAAAAACGGGGGGGGGGGGGGCTTAAAAGAAAGAAAGCCGTAGTCTCTTTCCATGTTGATAAGCAGGGGTGCGGTCAGGACGGGACAGATGCTGTCCTGTGCCTCCCATCTGTTGCCCTCACGTGGGCTCCCTGTGGGTTTCTGCTGGAGCGGCAGCTGTTACGTGGCAGTGAGCAGGCAGCTATGTGATACAGGGCAGAGGAGGAACCAGTCTTGGAATCACAAGATCTAAGTTTAAGACCTGGTTCCTCACCCTGTTTGCTGGGCCTGAACTTTGCCTCGTCCTGAAAGAGGACTAAGCACTAACTTACATCAGCAGAGGAGCTATGAAGGGGGTGGGAATCTGAAGTCACGGTAGGAAGTCCTTACCTAATAGAACAGGAGAAAATAAGGCTAAAGCGGGACGTGAAGCCAAACATGATATCGGTCCCCAATGGCAAGAGTAGGACAATAAGAACATCAAATATGGCTGGGCCTCAGACCAAGATGGGGCATCTTCTAAATAACCCTCTGGCAAGACAGTCACTCAAAAGACCAGCCTGATGTCACTGCAGCTGACATTTCCCGTCAATATCCCATCTTTCCTCTATCAGACTGTGAGGTGGCGTGGTGACTGATGCTAGTTAAGAACTGTGACTTTCTTCTTTGGGCCAGCAAGAATGCAGGGATAGCCCTGTCTAATGTATAGGATCAAGGGGGTGGTAACAATGTGATTGAACAAGTTACAGCATTCGTTTGCTCATCTATAAAATGGAATTAATACTAATACTTATATATACTATGTCCTTCAAAAGGTGGTTGTGCAGATCCAGTGAGCTTTCTGTCAAGACGTTTTACAAACTGTGAGTGCTTATAAATATAAGATAATCATTTTAAAGAAAATAAAAGCAGCCATTTCAAATCACAGAGCCTGTAGTGCATGTCTCTTATGAAATCTACCTCCTTGGAACCCAGTGAGAGGTCTCTATGCCCAAAACTACAATGACTGGGCTCAGAGCAGTCAGATTCTGTGTCTTCTATAGCACCATCACAGCCTTGTGCTTTCCCACAAAGAAGGGGGAAAAAACTTGGGGGCTGAGTGGAAAATAAAACTTCAACTCACTGCAGTCCTCATTCTGCTCACCCTGGAAATTACACTCCTGACCTAGTCCTATCTTTGTAAACTTGAATTCTTCTTTAGAAACCCACTTTCTGGCATTCTGCCTCCCAGGAGTATACACAGGCCTTTCCCTTCCATCCCTTCTTCTCCCACAGGCGAGCACCTCCTAAACTCTTAGGGTCCCCAGGAGACTACCAACCAGGGGCGCGGTGGGCAGTGGCAACTTGTCCTAGGCTAGTCCTCTGACCTTGTCTCCAAGGCCTCCCCTTTCTTTACTGTTAATATTTCTAAAGCCAAAGCAGCCCCATCTAGGTTCTCTCCTGTTGTTTCTTCTGCCCTAAGCCCTCCTTGTTTCATTGTCTCCAGCTTTAATAAACATACTCTGAAAAGAAAGGAAAAAAGAGAGAGAGAGAAAGGGAGAGAGAAGGAGAGAGGGAGGGAGGGAGAAAAGGAGGGAGGGAGGGAGGGAGGGAGGGAGGGAGGGAGGGAGGGAGAAAGGGAGGGAGGGAGGAAAGAAGGGAGGGAGGGAGGGAGGGAGGGAGGGAGGGAGGGAGGGAGGGAGGGAGGGAGGAAGGAAGGAAGGAAGAAAGGAAGGAAGGAAGGAAGGAAGGAAGGAAGGAAGGAAGGAAGGAAGGAAGGGAGAAAGACAGGAAGGAAGGAAGGGAGAAAGAAAAGAAAAAAGAAAGGAAGGAAGAAAAAAAGAGAAAGAAAAAGAAAGAAAGAAAGAAAGAAAGAAAGAAAGAAGGAAGGAAGGAAGGAAGGAAGGAAGGAAGGAAGGAAGGAAGGAAGGAAGGAAGGAAGGAAGGAGAGAGAGAGAGAGAGAGAAAGAAAGAAAGAAAGAAAGAAAGAAAGAAAGAAAGAAAGAAAGAAAGAAAGAAAGAGAGAAAGAAACCAACTTTCTGAAATGATGGTGGTTTTCCTTCTGGCCGTGCAGTCAGCATGTGGCTGTTAGTGAAGGGTCAGCACCACCCGCAAACTACACCCACAAACTACTTCTGGCTTTCATGTTTCCTGTTGCTCTGTTAGAAGAGGAAGTTTGCTTATTCAGGATTTAAAGGGAAATATGCAGCATCCACTAGAAAAATCAAAGTCTTCTCCTAGTTAAAAGGTACAAAACAATCTTCAAGCTTTTCAAAAAGATACAGGGAGAAAAGAAAGAGGAAGAAACACTTCATAAAATCTGCAAACATCATCTTTTATTCAAGAGCCTACAAACCAACCAGAGCTTTAGATCAGGGGTCCCCAAACTTTTTACACAGGGGGCCAGTTCACTGTCCCTCAGACCATTGGAGGGCCGGACTATAAAAAAAACTATGAACAAATCCCTATGCACACTGAACATATCTTATTTTAAAGTAAAAAAAAAAAAAAAAAAAAAAAAAACAGGAACAAATACAATATTTAAAATAAAGAACAAGTAAATTTAAATCAACAAGCTGACCAGTATTTCAATGGTAACTATGGGCCTGCTTTTGGCTAATGAGCTGGTCAATATCCGGTTCCATATTTGTCACTGCTAGCCATAACAAGTGATATGTGCTCCTCTCACTGACCACCAATGAAAGAGGTGCCCCTTCCAGAAGTGCGGCGGGGGCCGGATAAATGGCCTCAGGGGGCTGCATGTGGCCCGCGGGCCGTAGTTTGGGGACCCCTGCTTTAGATCAAGGCCCAGAGTTCATCTGTCTATGACACAAGACATTCACTTCTTTAGTCCTACCAATATCAAAAGTCAGCACTACGTCAAGCAGCATGAACTAGGGCCTGGCGCAGACGATGCAACACCAGGACTTGTTTTTTAATTCTACCAAACTGAGATAGTTAGCCCCAAATCCCTAAGCCTCATGTCTGCTCCAAGAAGTGGTGACTGACCTCTATGAGGATTCTTCTCAAGAACAACCACCAAAAAATCACCTTTTGTGTGTGTGTGTGTGTGTGTGTGGCGGAGACAGAGTCAGAGAGAGGGACAGATAAGGACAGACAGACAGGAAGGGAGAGAGATGAGAAACATCAATTCTTCGTTGCCTGGTCAGGCAAAAATCACCTTATCTTTGTTCACAACTTGACTCTGAGACCAGGCTCCACCTCATTGCCTCTATATTTGTTTCATGGAGTTTTGCAAATAGTAAGTGCTCTATAAACATTTATAAGATAGCCTGACCAGGCAGTGGCACAGTGGACAAAGCATTGGACCTAGGTTTGAAGTGCTGAGGTCACCGGCTTAAGCGCAGGCTTACCAGCTTGAGCACAGGGTCGCTGGCTTGAGTGTGGGATCATAGATCCCATGGTTGCTGCCCTGAGCCCAAAGGTCACTGGCTTGAACCCAAGGTCGCTGGCTTGAGCCCAAGATCGCTAGCTTGAGCCCCCTGGGTCAAGGCACATATGAGAAAGCAACTAATAAACAACTAAGGTACCACAATGCAAAGAACTGATGCTTCTCATCTCTCTCCCTTCCTGTCTGTCTGTCCCTATTTGTCCCTCTCTCTGTCTCTGTCACACAAAAAGAGAGAGAGAGAGAAAGAACATTTATGAAATAAAGGAAGAATAAATCTATAAATGTTTTGGGGTTTTGCATAATCTCTGGATAAAAGTCTCATTTTTTGAGGACAGAAGATAGGTGTAAGAGAGTCTTCTTAATTCTGCAGATAGAAAGGAATTCATTGAGATTGGGAAGGGCTTACTCCTTCATTCATTACCCACCAAATACTTATGAGCCTTTTATGTGCCAGGTGCTGTTCCAGAAAATGGAGACAAAATAAAAGGGATGGACAAGCTCCCCAACATCATGGAACTAACATTATAGCAAAGTAGCTATGAGCAAAGGCTTTGGAGACAAGCTTTCAAATTCCAGCTCTATCAGTCACTAGAGAAGTTAGGGAGTTCACTGTGCTCTGCTTGCTCCCTTGAAAGTGGGGATAATAGTACCTATCTTACAGTATTATTTATAAAGTTTAAGTGAGAACCTATGTGAAGGAATTAGCAAAGTACTTGGCACATAGAAGATCTTTAATAAATTTTACAATCAGATCATTATCACTCCCAAGTTAGCTTTATTGTACTGCTGACAGTTTCTTTCAGATTCCTTGTTTCAGTTGGCAATAATATTTATTACCAGACTCCTACAATCCTCCCAAATGTTCAATGTTAACAACATGACAAAGTTAACTTGGCAAGAAACAAAGGAAACCCCACCTAATCCTTTTATTTATTTTATTTTCTATTAAAAAAAAAATTTTTTTTTTTACAGAGAATGATATAGGAAAGGAGAGAGAGGGAGAGGAGAGAGATGAGAAGCATCAACTCATAGTTGCTTCACTTTAGTTGTTTGATTGCTTCTCATATGTGCCTTGACCGGCAGGCTCAAGCCAAGCTAGTGACCCCTTGTTCTAACCAGAGACCTTGAGCTCAAGCCAGTAACCTTGGACGTCAAGCCAGTGACTTTGGGCTCAAGCCAGCAACCCTGGGATCTTGTCAATGATCCTCCGCTCAAGCCCGCAACCCCGTGCTTCAAACTGGCAAGCCAGTTTTTAGGGTGGCAACTTTGGGGTTTGGAACTGAGGCCCTCAGCATCTCAGGCCGATGCTCAATCCACTGCACCACCACTGGTCAAGTGCCACCTAATCATTTTAGATGAAGTCTCCCATGCTGTTCATACGGAAATGAAGAAATGAGGAGTGTTGGGCATAATTAGGACTACTGTCAACCAAACCAGGATTTCAGGCCCGGTGAAAACTCAGCAGGAGGGGAGCAGGGAAATGAAGAGCTGGAGGCCTGTGGAGAGGGGTGAGAAGAGACTGTGCTGTTGCCTATGAGCCTGAGCCAGGCGAGTGATGGATTCGGGACTCCTCAGCAGAGAAAAGCCACAGCACAAGGGGAGGAAAGGGTGCTGTCTTATTTCTTATCTGTTATTGGCCACCTGTAGAAGAGGCCTAGAGCCCTGTTATTTGTTTTGTTCCCAGAGGCAGAGAAGGCTAAGCCAAGGAAGCAGACATACCAGAGGGCAATACCTGCTCATACCTCAGGCCAATGACATAGGTGCCCCAGCTCCACCTCCGATTCTACGTTCCTTTCCATCTTTCTCTCTAACCAGGTCTTCCTGCCCTCCTTCACCCTGCGCTGGCCTTGTACTCAGATTTTCATTCTCTGCCAAGCCCGTTCATACTGATGACCAGTAAGAGCAGTCTGCCTAGCTTCCCACCTGGGTATTTCCTCAGAAGTTAATGCCTCCATTCCGCTTAGCTCCACCCTGTGGGGACCCACCCCACTCAGCCAAGCCCAGTGCAGACCTCAGGTCCCCAGTTCTCCAGTCCCTCACTCATTCTGCGGTCAGACTTCATGCACCATGCAAAAGCCATGCAAGTTCTAGCTTAGTAGTTTGCAACTAAAATTAAACAAAAAAATTGGAAGAATAATGTTAGCTTGTGTGTTTACAGTTTGCGAGGCACGCTCTACGTCCTTTACCCATTCACTCTTCCCACCTTCTCTATGAGGGAGGTCTGTTATCACCCTATTTTACAGGAGAGAAATTAAAACAGAGAGAGAAAAATTGCCCAAGGTTACAAACTAGAACATGGCAGAGCCATGATTCACACCGAGGGCCTAACTCTAACCATCTCTTGAAATGCTGAAATATACAAATACATGTTTAGTGCCTGCCCTCAAGAGGCCCATAACCCAGCAGGGGAAGGCAGCACAGACCATGGATTTTAGTCACAAATTCACAGCAGATCATGGCTTTCTCTTTATAATTCTCTTTAAACAACAGGTAGGCATCCTGTACCATGTGCACTTGGGAACTCTAATAATTAAAACAGGACTGATTAAAATGAAAGGTAGAAAACAATTATGTAATCTCTTTAAAAGCAGGAAGTTGCTCATTATAAGAAAAGATATCTTATAAAAGAAAAGATACTTAGCTACAGCTGAGGAAACAGCATTCCCCACCTCTAACCAAAATAGGACATAAAGTGAGATCATATCTGAAATCCTGTGATGTCTGGCCTAATATTTCCTAATTTGATCTTCTGTTAGATTCTCTTCCCATAAATATCACCATGGGAACATTTTAAGTGAGTCCAAAAGATAGCTCTGATTCATTTTTAGAGAATGTCAGAAAGCTGGAAGGAAACAGATGGAATGATCATCCTTTCAAGGAAGAGATAAATAACTAAACATCATGTCATTTCCTCTTTTGATGCATCACCGGCGATGGATCTCATTGGAGGCAGACATCCATCAACAACTGGGCAAAAGAATGACTTGAGATCCAAACAATGGTGACGCACAGGCAGCACCGACTCAGGGCAACAACCAAAGTATAGGGTGGCAGAACTAGGTGACACATTGTCTCAAAGTAAACACAACATTTATCATATTTTTAATGTTTCCCAGAAAAGCTTTCATGGTCTATCTGGGTGAGACGATGGGGTGTCTGGTAAAACTGGAGCCAGAAAGCCTTCCATTTTACCCCAGGAAATAATATTTGTGTGTCTCTCACTCTCTCACAAAAAAAAACAAAAAACAAACAAACAAATAAAAAAAACACAAAAAACCCCACTTATTTTTATGTATGCCAAAGCTCACTAATGCAATCCCCTCTAACATCTTTCTCTTCACTACTTCTAAGAGGGCCCCTGGGCCCTTCCTGCCACAGCTTCCGGCATGGAAAGACGTGACTAACTCCCACCCACTTTCACAGATTACGCCTTTGTACCAGACAAAATGCTGCGTTCCCCAATTCCTCTTTCAGTTTCCTCCTGACACACAGCTAGACTACGTTCCTTGTCCAGTGGGGTTAGGCAGGGCCACATAAGTGAGTTCTGACTAGTGGACTGTGGGTGGCAACGATGCATACCACTTTGAGGCCTGCTCCCCAAAGCATGTGAGATCATGCTCTTCCTTCATCCACCAGCCAGATAGAGAGGATCTTGTGCAAAACTCCGAGCCCTCAGATGATGAAGCTACTAGATGACCACATGGAACAAAGCTCCCCCTAGTCCAGTGATTTTCAATCTTTTTTTTTTTTCATCTGATGGCACACTTAACTAATTACTAAAATTCTGCAGCACACCCCTTCATACAGATTTTGGCAGTGGTTAGGAACAGAAGAAGCTAGTGTTCATCACGCTGCTGAATATAGCTGTGATCTCACTGTGGAGATCAGTTACTCAGCATCCACACCTACCTTTGTTATTGCCAATGCAATCAATTAACAGGCAGATTCCTAAGGGCTTGCTCCGCATCCTGTATCTCTCTCCCGGTGAGCGCTGGAAAAGAAAGCAGGGGTCGTTAAAGACTCTGGATCCTGCTGTTTCTGCGAGGTTCCACCAATATACCATCTTTTCTTTTAGATTTTCTTAAACATTCCTTTGGCAGGTAAGTCAGTCAATAGACAAAGCCTGAAGTCATCACAGTTGACATTGCCCATTAAAATAAAAATTTTCCTCTATTCAGGTAATGGGCTTAAGATAACAGCTATGTGTTTCAATTTTTATTTAATTTTAAAGAGGATTATAGTCTCTTTCCATGTGTCTTAGCTTTGCAGGATAAAAATAATTTGAAACAGAGAGAAAATATGGATTGCATGCTTCCTCAGTAACTTGAGTTTGTACAAGTGACATCTTTCCAAATTAGTATAAAAGGAGGCCTTCTATTGCCTCTCCTTATGGAAAAGAGGTTATCAGCCAAAGAAAACACCAGAACAAGTTAAGGTTCAGAGTCACTGCTTGCTGATATTTTCTGTAATCACTTAACTAAAATGCTGCTTTAGCCTGACCAGGCCATGGTGCAGTGTTGGACTGGGACGCAGAGGACCCAGGTTTGAAACCCTGAGGTTGCCGGCTTGAGGGCAGACTCATTGGCTTGAGTGCAGGCTCACAAGCTTGGGCGCAGGATCACTGGCTTGAATGTGAGATCATAGACATGACCCTGTGGTCTCTAGCTAGAGCCTAAAGGTCGCTGGCTTGAAGCCCAAGGTCACTGGCTTGAGTCCAAGGTCACTGGCTTGAGCAAGGGGTCACTCGTTATGCTGTAGCCCCCCGGTCAAGGCACATATGAGAAAGCAGTCAATGAACAACTAAGGTGCTGCAACGAAGAATTGATGTTTCTCATCTCTCTCCCTTCCTGTCTGTCCTTGTCTATCCCTCTCTCTGTTTCTTACTCTCTCACCAAAAACAAATAACAAACAAACAAAATAAAAAAACCACAAAAAAATACCACTTATTTTTATGTATTCCAAAGCTCACTAATGCAATCCACCTTAACATCTTTCTCTTTGCTACTTCTAAGATTCCTCCTCAGAAGAGTACTCAGGAGACTGACACTCTCAAATTTCTATTGTCACAAAAATTTCCTAGTAGACAGATATTTTTGAAGAAACCAGTGTTTTCCACAGATACTGTGCATACAGTACAATACCAAATCAGATAATGTATTCTGTACCCGAGGCAAAAATGCTCCTGATTCTTGAATGGATGTCTTCACTGGTTCCCCTGAAGGATGAGAAAGAAATTATTTACTAAGCCCACTTCTCCGCTGGATGATTTCTTCATATCACAACTATCTCTCCCTCTACTTTATTCCTCTACTATCTCGTCTTTCCTCAGCTATACTCAGCCCCAAGGTTCCAACCTTGAACTGAAAAACCTAACTGATAAGGAAATTCAAATCTCCGTGCTAAACAGGGGTTATGTAAAAAAACTGCGTAAGTAGCAAGGGAAAGAAGGCTCTCCCTTGCCCTTCTGTAGATGAGGGCCAGGTGACTGGGGAGTTTTTAACCTGATAGAGAGAATCTAGTAACTTTACCACAAACAACATCAATAGCTATACTTCATGTACTAAAACTGTAGACAACACTCAAGGCAACAAACAGCCTTAGAGACTGAACAGACAGCCATATTTTCTTAGTCTGGTGATACTGGGAGATTATGAAAGAAAATGTCGATGGCAAGATAAGGGACAGTGAGCTTAGCAAATATAAATAAGCCTATAGCACATTTTTTTAGATTAAAAAAAAAAAGACTTGGCCCTGGCCAGTTGGCTCAGTGGTAGAGCATCAGCCTGGCATGTGGAAGTCCAGGGTTCGATTCCAGGCCAAGGCACACAGGAGATGCGCCCATTTGCTTCTCCACCCCTCCCCTTCTCCTTCCTCTCTGTCTCTCTCTTCCCCTCCTGCAGCCAAGGCTCCATTGGAGCAGAGTTGGCCCGGGCGCTGAAGATGGCTCTGTGGCATCTGCCTCAGGTGCTAGACTGGCTCTGGTCGCAACAGAGCGATGCATCAAATGGGCAGAGCATCGCCCCCTGGTGGGCATGCCAGGTGGATCCCGGTTGAGCACATGTGGGAGTCTGTCGGACTGCCTCCCTGTTTCCAGCTTCAGAAAAATGCAAAAACAAACAAAAAAAATTTTTTTAAAGATTTTACTAGCTCAGGGAGGTAGAGAAACTACCAGTTTTAGAGCCGTAAGGGTTTGGCTCAAACACTAGCACCATCACTGACAGGCTCTGTTATCTTGGGCAAGTTTCTACCTGAAGTCTCAGAGGTTTTTTTAAATCTCAAAGAGGAACAAACCAATACCTATTTTATAATAATGTTGCAAAAATGAGAAATAATGTATAAAGACAGGCAAAGAAAATACCAGTATTGACAAGGTTTTGAGGAAATGAACACTTTCAAATACCAATGCTATAGAACAGGGGTAGTCAACCTTTTTATACCTACCGCCCACTCATGTATCTCTGTTAGTAGTAAAATTTTCTAACCGCCCACCGGTTCCACAGTAATGGTGATTTATAAAGTAGGGAAGTAACTCTACTTTATAAAATTTATAAAGCAGAGTTATAGCAAGTTAAAGCATATAATAATAATTACCAAGTACTTTATGTCGGATTTTCGCTAAGTTTGGCAGAATAAATCTTTATAAAACAACTTATAGTTAAATCTTTTTATTTATACTTTAGTTGCTTCGCTACCGCCCACCATGAAAGCTGGAATGCCCACTAGTGGGCGGTAGGGACCAGGTTGACTACCACTAGAAGTTGAAACAATGTTTTTAAAAAACAACTACCAACACCTTTTAAAACAACATTCTGCTTCTGGAAGTTTATCTTAGGGGAATAACAAAGCAATTGTTAAAAAATGTCAAGGACATCTACTGAATGAATGACTCTTTACAATGCCTTAAACTTGAAAGAAACTAAAAGTCTACTAACATGAAACAGTGTAAATAAATTATGGTAAGTATTATAGACTATTATGCAATCTTTAAGAAGATAAGAGAAATCTTTAGATATTTGACATAAAAAGATACAAAGGATATATTAAGTGAAAATTTGATTACTAAGTAATATAATATTGATACAATGTACTTGAAAATATGTATTTGTGTGCATATATTTACATGTCTGTATGTTAAAAAATAAAAGGGTAAAAGGTATATAAATTAAACATTAATAGAAGTTATATCTGATACTTGGAATTAAAAGGAAATTTCACTTTATCTTTTTTTATTTTAGCAATCATGGATTTCAGAATAAAAGCATCACAAAATTATCTATGTAGGTGGGACATAAAAATGAGACTCAGAGACATGGACAAGAGTGTGGGGGTTATGGGGAGGAGGAGAGGGAGGGGGTTGGGGGAGGGGAGGGGCACAAAAAAAACCAGTTAGAAGGTGACAGAAGACAATTGGACTTTGGGTGATGGAAATGCAGCATAATCAAATGTCAAAATAACCTGAAGAGGCCCTGGCCGGTTGGCTCAGTGGTAGAGTCGGCCTGGTGTGTAGAAGTCCTGGGTTTGATTCCCGGCCAGGGCACACAGGAGAGGCGCCCATCTGCTTCTCCACTCCTCCCCCTCTCCTTCCTCTCTATCTCTCTCTTCCCCTCCCGCAGCCGAGGCTCCATTGGAGCAAGGATGGCCGGGCACTGGGGATAGCTCCTTGGCCTCTGCCCCAGGCGCTAGAGTGGCTCTGGTCGCGACAGAGCAACGCCCCGGAGGGGCAGAGCATCGCCCCCTGGTGGGCGTACCGGGTGGATCCCGGTCGGGCGCATGCGGGAGTCTGTCTGACTGTCTCTCCTGGTTTCTAGCTTCAGAAAAAAAAATAATAATAAAATAAATAACCTGAAGATGTTTTCTCTGAACATATGCACCCTGATTTATCAATGTCACCCCATTAAAATTAATTTTAAAAAATTATCTATGTAATATGCTTACTCAGTTTAAGGCACTTAATACAAGCTTAATAAATTATAGTTATATTATATCATCATCATTCAGATGAAATCTATTTAGAAATCCAAATTAATATGAATATTTAGTTTGATTATTTAAAACTTCTATTAGATTAAGGCCAAATTATCAGAATGCTTTCTTCTTTTCTTAGCAAACAAACCATGTCCCGGTAAAAGCAGGTAACTAGCTCTCCTAAGGATTATCAGGGATGTGGAGAGTCTCACTCATATAATCCCAATCAAGGATAAACCTGCCATTAGGGAGCACAATAGAAAGAACATGGATTGATTTTAATTCCTATCCAAATCTACCTGGTCTCCTATTTCCCTTTAAACAGCTTTCAGAATGCTAATTCTAACCACCTCACCGGTGTTTTAAGAAATGCTGTCACTTCAGGAATTAATTTGCTTCTCAGTAGCTTTCCTGGAGAGTAGAATTTTAGTTAGAAAATGACAGGCATGAGCTTCATCATCTGGATAATCTGGGCAAAATGCTTTTCAGTTTCCGGATGCACACAGACAGCATACAGCTGTCACACAATGATGGCAGCCATCAGTCCACTGCCCTACAACAATGTTCGCCATATCCAGGGCACACAGGACAAAGTCCATGCTCCTCAGATAAGACCGAGCCCTCCGCCCCGGCCTATCAATCCCTGCCTGCCTCCAGGAGTTCTGAAGCACAACCATCTCCACTGCAGTGTGACTGAGTCTCAGCCCTCACTTCACCTCCACTGCAGTGTGACTGAGTCTCAGCCCTCACTTCACCTCCACTGCAGTGTGACTGAGTCTCAGCCCTCACTTCACGGAGCACTCCAGACAAGCAAAAGAAACACACTTTTTAAAACAGATGAGACCGAGTGCTGATGTTTTAAGAGACGGGAAAGGTCATGCAGGTTAAAATGACTAGTTTTTTGTTTGTTTGTTTGTTTTTTGGGGGGGAAGGAGATGTCATCTATAGAGTATTTAAGTTTATTAAATGGATTGTAAAACAAGATCTTAGTAACCTTTCTTTTTCCTGCTGCTAGATATTTGGTTTAACATGATTATCATGGATAGATTAATGTTTAACACGGCCTGGTTATTGCTCCATTTCAAGTAGAAATGTCACATTTCTTAAAAAATATATAACCAGTTGCCCTGGCCAGGTGCTCAGCTGGTTGGAGCATTGTCCAGATACACCAAGGTTGCGGGTTTGATCCTCAGTCAGGAACATACAAGAATAAAGCAATGAATATATAAATAAGTGGAACAAGTTAATGTTTCTCTCTCTCTCTCTCTTCTTTTCTCTCTCTCTAAAATCAATAATATAAATTTTAAAAGTTAAAAAAATATATATGTAGCCAAGATGATGAAGCTGATAGAGTGTTTAAATTCAAATAAGTGAATTGAATAAATAACTAGAAATGCCAATGAATACATTTTAAGAGTTTAACTGCTTATTATTGTGAGAGCTTTAATCAGAATATATAGATTTAAAAAATGGCCAACTCTAAAAAATAAAACATTTTGTACTGGAATTATCAAACATTTATAAAGAATGAATGTAAAGAAAAGTTGATCTTACTTTGAATGTCAGGTTGTTTCACTGTGAGTCTTTGTTCTTTACTTCTCCCATTCTGAAACTTCAAATATAAAGAAAAAGGTCACACCCATTTTACAGAGTTACATTATTTCTCCATAGAACCTGACCCAGGAAAAAATAAAAATATCACATTCTCAGTTAGATTATCTAAAGAAGAATAGCAAGAGCCATTAACTCCATGAATTCTATATCTTTGTAGCCAAAGAATAAGGCAACTCTTCTTATGAAGAAGTGGAAATACAATTAATGTGTAAATATGCTAAACTAGCCTATTAGAATGTTTCAAAATAGCTCAATAAAGTCAGATGTTATGGCATAGTAGAGTTAATGTTTCAGTTTCTGGATGCACACAGACAGCATACAGCTGTCACACAATGATGGCTGCCACAATGATGCTATAAAAAGCTCCAAGACAGAACAAGCTGTTGGAAAGGCAAATTTATAGCCAAACAGACCTGGCTATAAATCTCAGTTCTTCCACTTACTAGCTGTGTAAACTCAAGCAAGTTATTTAATCTCAATATGTCTGTTGCTTTATCCTCAAAATGAGGACAATAATAGTACCGACCTTACACATTTTTTGTGAAGGTTAAATGTATACAAAGCACTCAGGACAGTGCCTCGCACATGGATGTGCTTAATACATGTCCAGTTATTCTTCTATAATTGCCAGCTATACAAGAGCCACATGTGGGCTTGATTATTGATAATGGCTACCACTTCTAAGGGCTATAGTGGGATTCATAGGAGAATGAAAGATTGAACTAACCCTTTCTCTTCTCAGATGACAGGTCCTGTGTAAGGTACACATTATCATATACTGTCAACCATCTGATATGCTTAGCTGTCAAGTTCTCTTCTGAAGCTATCCTAGCCAAAAGAGAGAAGTAGACTGTTCATTTATCTGAGTCTTTAGCTAAGTCTGTGTCGCTAAATTAAAGAAAAACATGTAACTTGCTTTTATCCTTAATAACCAGTGACTTGGCCATAGGTTGATGATATTAGATTAAAGTTCAGGTCCCACGTGGATATGCATTTACTTTCACATACTATTAAAGATATATAACATTGAATTGAAGGTAAGTTGTAAAAGCATTATAAAGCAAAATAATAATAAAATGAAATAAAGTAAAAAGCGTTATAGTGCAGTCATATAGCTTTTTTATTCTATAATACAGTGTGTCTGTAAAGTCATAGTGCACTTTTGACCAGTCACGGGAAAGCAACAAAAGACGATAGAAATGTGAAATCTGCACCAAACAAAAGGAAAATTCTCCCAGTTTCATACCTATTCAGTGCAGTTTGATGTGGGCTCACACACAGATTTTTTAGGGTTCCTTAGGTAGCTATCCCATATAGCCTCTATAGACTCATCACTGACTGATGGCCTACCAGAACCAGGTTTCTCCACCAAACTGCCGGTTTCCTTCAACTGCTTATCCCACCGAGTAATGTCATCCCTATGTGGTGATGCTTCGTTATAAACGCGCCGATATTCACGGTGCACTTTGGTCACGGATTCGAATTTAGCGAGCCACAGAACACACTGAACTTTCCTCTGTACCATCCACATCTCGACTGACATGGCTGTGGGCTGCTCCACATGTTTTTCTTTAATTTATCGACACAGTGTTACATCATTATCTGCGCATGCACACATGATGCCACATCATCCTACAGAAACTGGGAGGGTTTTCCTTTTATTTGGTGCAGATTTCACACTTCTATTGTCTTTTGTTGCTTTCCTGTGACCGGTCAAAAGTGCACCATGACTTTATGGACACACTGTATGCTGGTATTGTGTGTCATTTAATGCCCCTGTAACTTTTAAAGCACTTTTGCAGCCCTGTATGAGTTAATATCAAGATATTCAGCTCCTAAGTCTTGTGAGAAATTCACTGAATTAATAGTCTACAGTGCCTGCTTACTAAATGCATAGATGATCAGAGTCACAGATTGATATAGCAAATTTAAGGAGAAGTTTACACACAGAGCATGTGAGTTCTCAATAGGCTATATTTCAAAGGCTTAACGGGCAACTCAACCATCTTGCATCCTTGTGAGAAGTGCTGAGAAGCTCTGAGGGTGCCCACTATGCCCACTGCTTGAAAGTTAGAGAAAAGAATATATGCAAACATGGATTCATTTTTCGATGTTTTTTAAAAAAATAATCGCTAAAATCAATACAAAAATTTTTTTAAAAAGGAAGAAGACAATGAGGAGGAGGAGGAGGAGGAGGAGGAGGAAAGAAGAAGAAGAAGAAGAAGAAAGAAGAAGAAGAAGAAGAAGAAGAAGAAGAAGAAGAAGAAGAAGAAGAAGAAGAAGAAGAAGAAGAAAGAAGAAGAAGAAAGAAGAAGAAGAAAGAAGAAGAAGAAAGAAGAAGAAAGAAGAAGAAAGAAGAAGAAGAAAGAAGAAGAAGAAAGAAGAAGAAGAAGAAGAAGAAGAAGAAGAAGAAGAAGAAGAAGAAGAAGAAGAAGAAGAAGAAGAAGAAGAAGAAGAGCTTTAAGAAAAAGCCCTGGCTGGATGGCTCAGTTGGTTAGAGCATCATTCTGAAGCACAGAGGTTGCTGGTTTGATCCTTGGTCAGGTCACATACAGGAACAGACCGATGTTCCTCTCTCTCTCTCTCTCTCTCTCTCTCACCATTACTCTCTTGCTAAAATTAATAAAAATAAATAAACAAATAAATAAAATAAAACCTTCCAAAAGAACGAATATAATGACTACCACTAACAAAATTAAAAGATAATACCACAACTATGGCAGGCTTTTAACTAAGAGCAGTAATATAATTCATTTTAGATAAACAATAGCAGAGAAAGCTCAGAAAATCTATATCTGCACCCTAAATCAGTTTTGTCTCATGATTTAGTATCACAGAGATTAAGACAAAAGAAAACATAATTGCTTCTTGAAAAATAACAGATACATCAAAGCAATGGCATGTCTATTATGTAGTTTATTAAATACACCACAGGGACTGTTGATAATAGGAGGCGGGTCATCACTTAACGTTCTTTAGAACTGTTTTCTTATTTGTTCAATGAGGGTGCTCGACAGTATAATCCTTGACATCCATTTTAGCTTTGAAATTCTGTTGCTTAGTGGTACATTTACAGCTCGTGTTCTTCATAAAACTATTTACATAACAGGGGTGGTTAATGTTTTAATCACATACTTTTATGAAAGTGTTTACAATTTACCCATGAAATTGCACTGTGGTCTTAGTCCTCACTACAAATTCCACATGTCTTTACATGAGGATGAGGCTGAGATTACACTAAGATGAACTTTTCAGGATAAAAAATTAACCAGAGAACAATTCTGAGAATACCTTGCACCATCTATTAACACAAAAACCAGAAGTGACTATGTGATATTTATGTTCATAAATCAATAATATCTCTCAATAACAAAAACAATTTTTGCCAAAATCATTAAAATAAATTCAGAAAAACCTAAATGCCCAGAAAGGTAAACTCAAAGGTTTTTATTTTGAAGCACTGTTTATAGTAACAAAGATTCAAAATAATCTATATACACATACTAGAAAAAGCTATCCATATTGTTATACATCCAGAAAGTAGAACTATATCCAACCATTACAACAATGATTAAAGAGAGGCAGTTTCATAGGATTCATATGGAATAGCTGCCAAGAATTGTCAGATCAAGACAATGAGCATAGTATGCTAACATTTGTACAAGAGAAAAAATAAATGATGTGCATAGACTATCTCTGGATGGTGTGAGAAGAAAATAGTAAATTATAGCTGTCTCTTGAAGCAAACATACTTTCAAAAGTCTTTTAGTTTCATTTTAAATTTTTTGTCCATGGCATGTTCTGCCCAATTTTTATTTAAAAAGCTAAATTTTCAAAGGAACAAATGAAAAACATATTCAATGGTATGTGTAATACACAAGTAAACAGACACAGAAAAAAGACTAAAAGGGAATGTAATGAGATGACAGTGGTTATCTTTGGGTAGTAGGATAGAGGTAATCTATTCTTCTTTTATATTTTTCAGAATTTTCCAAATTACTTCAATGAACATATGATAGCTTTGTAATCATAAGAAGTTACACATATTTTTAAAACATGTTTATTTTTATTTATTTATTTTATTAAGTGAGAGGAAGGGAGGCAAAGAGACAGACTCCTGCATGCTCCCCAGCCGGGATCCACCTGGCAAGCCCCCTATGGGGTGCTGCTCTGGCCTTCTGGGGCCATTGCTCCACTGCTTCGCAACCAAGCTATTTAAGCATCTGAGGTGAGGCCATTGTTGCCATACTCAGTGCCTAGGGCCAACTTGCAGGAATGAGTCATGGTTGCGGGTGGGGGGAAGGGGGGAGAGTGAGAGTAAGACAAAGAGAGAGAGAGAGAGAAAGAGAAAGAGAGAGAGAGAGAGAGGGGAGGGGGAGGCATGAAGAAGCAGATGGTTGCTTCTTTTGTGTACCTTGACCAGGAATCGAACCTGGAACTTCCACACACTAGGTAGACGCTCTACCACTGAGCCAACCAGCCAGGGCCAAATAAAAACACTCCTGCATGTCGGCCTGGTGTGCAGGAGTCCCGGGTTCGATTCCCGGTCAGGGCACACAGGAGAAGCGCCCATCTGCTTCTCCGCCCCTCCCCCTCTCCTTCCTCTCTGTCTCTCTCTTCCCCTCCCGCAGCCAAGGCTCCATTGGAGCAGAGTTGGCCCGGGCGCTGAAGATGGCTCTGTGGCATCTGCCTCAGGTGCTAGAGTGGCTCTGGTCACAACAGAGCGATGCCCCAGATGGGCAGAGCATCACCCCCTCGTGGGCATGCCGGGTGGATCCTGGTCGGGTGCATGCGGGAGTCTGTCTGACTGCCTTCCTGTTTCTGGCTTTGGAAAAATACAAAAAAAAAAAGAAAAAAAGAAAAAAGAACAAAAAACACATTTCTATCATAGTTTTTTCAGATATTAAAGTTATTTTATCTTTTATTTATTTATTTATATAAATATCTAAATTTATATTTATTTTATATTTTTATTTATTTATTTTATATTTTATATTATACTTTAAGTTTCTGAAGTTATTTTATGCTGAGATTTCATACAATTTCTCCATACTCACCATAAAGCTATATGAAGGATCCTTAAGACTCAAGTTTCGAACAGATGTCTGAAGACCATTTACATAACTTGGTCCTGCTCCCTGAGCTGTAAACAGAAGAGACCGTACCAAGTTATACTAATTATCATCACATGAATTTTTAACAATGACTCATTCCAAGATCAATCATTATCTTTCAAAATACCCTAAACTTTCTAGCCACGTTACTTAATTCAAATATCTGATCAGATGACTAACAGCCGCATTACAAAGAATGGACTAAAAATGCTACTCCTATGCTCTGGTTTCTCTTCAGATCGTATAAATCTTTCGCCTTTTTAAAAATGCTACTCCTGTACTTGATTCTTTATCAGTCATTTAGGAACTAGGGGCTGAGGGGAATGGTTCTGTAGATCACATGCCCTTTAGGCTGTGACTCTGGTGGCAACAGTCCTCTAACAGAGCCCACGCTGAGGCTAACAGACAATGGGGGATGGGTGGCATGTGAGCTAAGGCCAGTGTGACTCTGGTCCTTTTTTTGAGAAAGGGATTATCAGCAGAAAAGATACCCTTTTTCATGAGACAGTTTGTGAAACCAGATACATGCTGGGAAGCTAGGGAACCCCAGTGATAGGATACCACCCGCAGTTGGATGGTGGTCAGGCCAAATACCGGAGCAAGGCAGCAGGACTTGGCATAAATTCAAAAACCCTGAGTGCCCGCAGCATGTCCACCTGGTGCAGAAAATGGTGGTACAAACTCTTTCTTGAAAGCAGACGTGTTAAGAACTGCTTGGCAGCATGTTGGAGAAGGCTAAGATTCTCTGGTCATGGTCATGGGGTGATGAAGTCAGCTGATCACAGTCTGGTCATGGTCATGGGGTGATCTCTGATCACAGTTTGGTGGGAACTGGGAATGTTCAGGTTCTGTTCCATTCACCCATCCAACAGTGAATATTTACCAACCAAACATACCACACACAGGGTACTTTCCTTAGGCCACTGAGAAGCCAAAATTCTACTTACCAGACTGCTTGTATTTCTGGATTTTTGTCTTCAGATCTATTCTGTGGATGTTCTTTAGGCATTTTTCTAATAAATCCAACTGGTCTGGAGCAACCAGATTTAGTTTCTCCAATTCCATCACAAAATCCAAGAAGCTCTAAGAGAGCCACCAACAAGAAATAAATGTCAGTAGGGCTATTAAGACCCAAATACAGCCTGACCAGGCGGTGGCACAGGGGGATACAGCATCAGACTGAGATGCGGAGGACCCAGGTTCGAGACCCCAAGGTCGCCAGCTCAAGCAAAGGGTTACTCAGTCTGCTGAAGGCCCGTGGTCAAGGCACATATGAGAAAGCAATCAATGAACAACTAAGGTGTCGCAACAAAAAACTGATGATTGATGTTTCTCATCTCTCTCCCAAAAAAAAAAAAAAAACCCAAATGCAAACTTCAGGCTGTGGTTTATAACAGCACCAGAAGGTAATAAGTGGAACGCCTTCAGACCTCCATTGATCCTAAACCAGCCTTCTCCATGTGATAGTCCTTCCAAGCCCAGGTACAAATTACGCTCTTGATTTTTACTCAGCAAAGAGGTCTTCTGGTGGCCAACCTATGCCAAGGTTAGGGATGAACACATGGGCCATTTTGTGTCATCAAGGATATGCGAGAGAGCAGACTTGACAATACAGTAAAATCCTCCTGAGTTTATTCTCTTTCAAAAAGTCAGTCTGGTGTTAAACTGAAAAACTCTAAGGGCTTTCCTGAAAAAGGAAGAGTGAAAGTAGTTTGGGAAAATATTTTACTAAAAAAAATTCCAATGACACAGCTTTGAAGTCCTATGACATTTTAATCAATGCTAGACATTCCAACTCACTGACTCAAGAGATATGAGGCGGCAAAATTTTAAAGTTAGGGCATTCTGCTACCCGTCTATCCTGAACCATGGGGATTGTGAAAGAACTGTATTTCCAAAAAGGCATTGTTTTTGGTTTTGTTTCCTTTCTATTTACCATTTGGTACTTAAATGCTATGTTTATTTTTAAATACAATAAACATCATTAAATCTATATAAATCATTGGGAGATAAGTTGATTAGGGACACAAAAAAGGAGTTCAATTTCTTTACCTTCTTTTTCATTTTGCTTTTGATGGTGGAGACACAGTGTTACCCTGAAACTACAGTCATTGAAAAACATGAGGAAATCCTCAAGCAATGACTTCCCACAGTCCTCAGATGCAGGTCCTTTATGGATATACTGTCATATATGATACTAAAGACTTGAGCTCTTCCTGGCCTGTCCTTAGGTCAGCAGTACCATATAGGGCCAGCTGGAATTCAGATACTTTTCCAGAAATCACAACATCCCTGAGATCTTCACCCCTCCTCATTTTCAACCCCAAATCTACACCTTTGCCATTCCCTGGATATAGCGGTCACAAGGACCTAGTTCCATAAGTAGCCTAGTGACTCCACACTGGCCGTAAGCTAGCTGAGGAGAAAGACATGAAGTAGAAGAGCAAGATGAGAGTGGACTAGCACTGCCCACCTATTTCTACTCAGTATGAGTACATGAGACTTCCTAACTCTCCCAGGTGATCTGTCAAATCAGGGAGAAAAACTGATGTATAAGCCAGGCCTATGAATTTAACACAATTAAAGGATAAAACACAAAGATTAAAAGAATGTCCAAGACCATACCAAAAGATATCACCCTGTTTTCTCTCAATTCATAAACCAATTTTCTTACTAATAACAGTATTGTTAAAAAAAAAAAAAGAAAAAACTCAGCCCTGGCTGGTTGGCTCAGTGGTAGAGCGTCGGCCTGGCATGCAGGAGTCCCGGGTTCGATTCCCAGCCAGGGCACACAGGAGAAGCGCCCATCTGCTTCTCCACCCCTCCCCCTCTCCTTCCTCTCTGTCTCTCTCTTCCCCTCCATTGGAGCAAAGTTGGCCCGGGCACCGAGGCAGTTCCATGGCCTCTGCCTCAGGTGCTAGAATGGCTCGGCAGAGCATCGCCCCCTGGTGGGCGTGCCGGGTGGATCCTGGTCGGACACATGCGGAAGTCTGACTACCTCCCTGCTTCTAACTTAGGAAAAATACAAACAAAACAAAACAAAACAAAAAACTCATACTCTTCTCACTTTCTTTTTTTTTTCTTTTATTGAATTTATTGGGGTGACACGGGTTAACAAAATTATACAGGTTTTAGGTGCACAATTTTACAACAATCATCACCCCAAGTCAAGTCTCTGTCCATCACCATTTACCCCCTATCCTCTTCCCCTCCCTGTAGCCCCTCCCCCGGGTCCTTTCACTTTCTTCTTGGCCCCAGCTTGGGCTTCCCTGCTCAAATGCCTGCTTTCCTCTCTTCACGCAGAGCAGTGGTCCCCAACCTTTTTTGGGCCACGGACCGGTTTAATGTCAGAAAATATTTTCACGGACCGACCTCTAGGGTGGGACGAATAAATGTATAAAATAAAATTAGGCGACAGGCATAAAAACTGTGGTATTTTAAAATATAATTGTTGAACTTACAAGACAAGCGTCAAGAGTGAGTCTTAGACGGATGTAACAGAGGGAATCTGGTCATTTTTTAAAAATAAAACATCATTCAGACTTAAATATAAATAAAATGGAAATAATGTAAGTTATTTATTCTTTCTCTGTGGACCAGTACCAAATGGCCCACGGACTGGTATCGGTCCGCGGCCCGGGGGCTGGGGACCACTGACGTAGAGAGTATTCTCCAACTTCTGATAGGCTCTTGGGAATATGAACCAAGAAAAAGAAAACTCACCTTATCCTTGGCTGTCTTGCCTCGGCCCATATAATCCCTCATGAGGAAAATTAATGAGGACATATCAGATTTATCCAGATTTTCACCAATCTCAGTGATCAGCACTCTGTAAAACAGACATGTTTCTTTGGTAAATTCAGAAACCAGTCCTAGTGAGAATAACAAGAGCCTATGCCTCCTCTATGCCAATAACTGGTTAAAAGACTAGTTCTTGTCTCTATTTGAATGTGTCCCCATAAGACCCCAGAAAAAGATCTCCAGGAAACTTAAAAATGAAGCTTATCTTTTCCCCAGTTTTCTCTCTTTCCAACTAACTGCTCTGAAATCAACTCAGAGAATAAAAACTTCCCTAAACTTCCCTGAAGAATCCCCTAGGCTCCCAAGAAGTTATGAAGAGATAAGTAAAGAATCTGAATGACTACGAATAGGACAGAAATAGAATTGAAAGTGAACTTGTCACCCCTGGTGATCACCACCTCCCAGGTGATGCTGATGCTGATCTGGGGGCCCCTCTGTGAGTCACAAGATTCTAAAGCAAAGTAACACCTGGGATATCCCTGCCGAATCTGGAACGCAAAGGGTAAAAAGCCTGGGGACTGTGACTGCAGATGTCTCAGTCTAGAAAGCCCCACCTGACTCGGTCACCTTTGCTCCAGTCAGAGCTACTGCCACATCTCATCAGGGCTCCCAGGACTACTCTTGGTTAGCAGTATCACCTTAAAATTGACTTTACTGCTTGGAGGGCTGTTTTCCCAATTAAGACATTCAGAGTCTTGAGGATGAAAGAGTGTTCGTTTGTTTTGCTCTAGCACTTCCCAAATACCTGGCATATGTCAACCCACAAAAAAGTCTACTCAACAGATGAATAAATGAATCAGACACTCCTCTCCCACAGCCTGGCCTTTCTGCCCAGAGGCCCTGAGAAACCACTTCCACTCACCATAGTCAGAAAACAGGAAATGGAGAGGGTTCCCCCTAACTTAAGTCACAAAAACCCAGTTGGTGCCTCCCAAAAAGTTTTAAGATTTCTGATATTATATGACGGTTAGAGAGATGGAAGATGATCAAGAATAACAACAACAATTACATTTGTAGAGAGCTTCACAGTTTTAAAAGGCTAAAATGATCACAATCGATCCTTCACATGCTAAATGATCACAATGGATCCTCAGAAACAAACTTGTGAAATTAGGTATTACAGTATTCTTAGCTTTACACGTAGGACAAAGAAAAGCCCAACCAATGTTAGTGGCCGGCTGGGCCTATGAGGCCTGTAACTGGCCATTCTGAGGCTTGAATCAGGTTTCAGACCTCAAGTCTCATTTTTTCAGGCCCACACTGCTTTCAACTCTCTTTAATATAGTTTTTCAATATTATGCATTATCTCCAATTATACACATTATTGATATAATTAAAGGCTGGTGGTCTGGAGAAAAAGGAACCACTAATTTAAGATTACAAATTCTCTTTATTTCCCCAGAAATAGCCCCTCTGGGCACCCCAGAACCTCCAAGAGAGTATTGTGTGAACAGAAGGAAGGAACTACTTAAAGGCTGTCTTAACTAAAGGGAACTCCAGCAGATGTTTCTCTCTGAACCAAAGGGGCCAAAGGTGGTTAACTGAAGAAATGTTCAATCTGGGCTCCCCATAGCCGCCCAGAGCAGTAACCTCAGAAACTCACTGAAAAGAAGCCTAACCCAGGAAGGGGAAAACCAACAGTGATTTAGAAGGGATCACAGAGTTCTACAAAGATTAGGAAATCACTCTCAGGCCTGTTATTTCCTTTCTCAGTAGCAAAGTGGCCAGGTCTGACATCACAGAAAATCAAGCCAACAAAGACTACCGGAGATTTACAATCAGAGGCTGGCAAGAATTAGTAGGTCTTAATCATTCCTATTTCTCTTGCTCTATCCATCAGACAAACACATACCATTCATCCATTCCACTTTTATTATGATCTACTACACAATGACTTTAAGCAAATACGATCTAAGAATTCAAACAGTTTAAAGGAATGATTAACCAATGTCATCCCCTGTCCCCCATATATTCAATAATTTTTTTAAAGAGTTTAGAGGAATGAAGTTACATTATGCAGCAATTGGATCAGTGAGCAGAGAAAAGTCATGAGGCTGCTTTTCTTACTATCCTGGTTTCTCTTGCTCAGAAATCTAGATCACCTCATTCCTTCCCAGCCTCAGGATTACCTGTAGTCCGAAATAAGATGAGGGTGACTGCGCAGGTAGGCCTCCACCGCCATTTTGTCCATCCTCAAGATCCGCTTGAGCAAGTCAAACCGCCTCACTCTGTAGAGGAGCTCAGCCAGGTCCATGTCAGACAGCTTCCCTCTCTCCCTTAAATTATCCAAAAGGTCCCTGATATTAAGTGATGTCGCCTCCTCAGCCACATCCCGGCACAAAAAAAGGAGCATCTCCTTCTCATCTTCATCAAGTGCCTCTTCAACCTGATGGATGACCTCAGCAGACATCCTGTAGAACGTCCTTGCAAGAGACTGCAGTAATAGGACTCCAATCCAGTTAACAGGCCGTAAGCCTACTGACTTCATTTCTGATGCTTTTCTTCATTTCTTTCAGAATCCTTTCCAATGGCGGTGTTCTGTGGTTAAAAGGGAATTTTTTTAAAATCCTCTTATCAAAGTAACTTATGCCTAAAATACAAGATAGGGGCTGATCCTTTTTTGCTGGTCTCTCAAACCCAGCAGATTCCATTTATATTGTGAAGTCTACAAAGAAACAATCCCCAGCTGACAAAGAAACTATTCCAAACTAAGACAGAAACAAAAAAAAATTATATTTTAAAGGAAATGAAACCAGAGACAAATTTTTCCAAAAAAACACCCCGCCTGCTTTATCAGAAATGACTAGAACATAGAGTACCCAAAGGGGAAATCACACAAGAAGTTAATGACTAAGTGGCAAATGAATGACCTTTATTGGAGAAGGAGGCAAAACCCAGCAACTAAGCAGCTTAGTCAAAGAAAACGATGTCATAGGAGTTAACTCCCTTTTTTGGTTACCTAGCCCAGGTAAGCTTACACAAATATGGGTCTTTGCAAAAGGGACCTTGGAGTATCAAAAATGATGGGAGAAAGAGGCATCTGTTCCTACCCTCTCCCTTTTTTCTAGCTGTTTTCCTATTTTAAAAATCTCTCATTCTACCTGTATGTAAACAGAAATCTTCACTGCCACCCTCCCAAAGTCCCAGGCTCTTTTCATAGCTTCATTGTCAATGAAGCACCCCAGCTAAACCTTGTTAAGTTTTGATCACCTCTTCAGACCAGGAGTCTCTCCCCCACCCCTTTCCCTTTAAAATGCCAGAGACCCCTGACTCAGTACACTGCTAAGGGCAGCAATTATTACTACTGTTCCTGATGGTATCAATGGAAGGAAGGAGTGGAACAAAAGATCTGGGGAAAGATCCAAGTCCTGGGATGGAATCTGGGTGGGAGTGGTGGGGAGGGCATGTCATGGGTGTATTCTTAACTTCTTCTGTTGGAATGCAACTTATCTTCATTCAAAATTTAAGCAGCAAATGGCAGTCACTATCCACTCTAAAGTATCACTGCTATGTCTTACATTTAAACAGTTTTTGTGGCCCTGGCCGGTTGGCTCAGCGGTAGAGCGTCGGCCTAGCGTGCGGAGGACCCGGGTTCGATTCCCGGCCAGGGCACATAGGAGAAGCGCCCATTTGCTTCTCCATCCCTCTGCTGCGCCTTCCTCTCTGTCTCTCTCTTCCCCTCCTGCAGCCAAGGCTCCATTGGAGCAAAGATGGCCCAGGCGCTGGGGATGGCTCCTTGGCCTCTGCCCCAGGCGCTAGAGTGGCTCTGGTCGCAACACGGCGACGCCCAGGATGGGCAGAGCATCGCCCCCTGGTGGGCAGAGCTTAGCCCCATGGTGGGCGTGCCAGGTGGATCCCGGTCGGGCGCATGCGGGAGTCTGTCTGACTGTCTCTCCCTGTTTTCAGCTTCAGAAAAATGCAAAAAAAATAATAAAAAAATAATAATAAACAGTTTTTGTGTTCTGGGAGAGTACTTTGTCCGTTTCTATCAGAGAACATTTCAGGTTAAAAGCTAATCATAGCAGTATCTGACCAGGCAGTGGCGCAGTGGATAGAGCGTCGAACTGGGATGTGGAGGACCCAGGTTCAAGACCCCGAGGTCGCCAGCTTGAGTGTGGGCTCATCTGGTTTGAGCAAAGCTCACCAGCTTGGACCCAAGGTCGCTGGCTTGAGCAAGGGGTTACTCAGTCTGCTGAAGGCCCACGGTCAAGGCACATATGAGAAAGCAATCAATGAACAACTAAGGTGTCCCAGCGAAAAACTGATGGTTGATGCTTCTCATCTCTCTCTGTTCCTATCTGTCTGTCCCTATCTATCACTCTCTCTCTGTCTGTCTCTGAAAAAAAAAAAAAGCTAATCATAGCAAATAAACAATTTGGAAACACAGACTAACTGCAAGTTGCTAACTTTTGCTACATATTTGCATAGAAGTATATCTATATATTTATCTAGCTATATTTAATAAAAGGAACAATGAATTCATTTTATTTATTTATAAATATTTTTTATTTATATAGTCTCAGTTCACAGAAGATTTGAGGCATCCTATATAAAAATACATAAGTAGAAAAAAATTTTATATAAAAACAAGGGGAAAATTATGTTAGAGTCAAAATGGGTTGTAGTGGTAGAGAATACAATGCAAATATGCAGGCCAGAAAGGTCTAAACATATTTTCTAGGCCATGAATTTGTCCCTGAGCTTCTCGGCAGTCAAAGCAAAAAGTTGTATATGGGACATTAATTATGTAGTTCTTGCTGTCAAAGAGAAAAAAAACAAAACAGGTGTGTAGAGGAAGTACAATTTTCCTAGATTTCCAGAGCTCCTCATCAATAAAAATATTAATGATCTGAAAGTAATAAAATTAGTTATTTTAAATTTTATTTATTTCTAAAAATTTTAAGTATTTTCTTTAAAAACAGACCATTCATTTCACACTCTCCTTCCGCTATGTCTAAATGGGCGAGCCCCTAATAAAAATAGGTATTTTATCTAATGTATCCTTGACAATAAGTATTGATGTGTCTATGTCAATCCTATGCCCATTCACCCAAAATTCACTTACATATGGCCACTTGTGAATAACTAGAGTAATAAAATTTACTAAATTACTTTTCAAATAAAAGTAAAAAATATATGATATCCAAATTACTTTTTCATCTGAAAGCTGAATTCTAATTTTATACATTTCAGAAAGCCTAAATTGAAACTACATTCATAGACTAACAGTTGGTGCTGCTGGCATCTAGCAGACAGAGGCCAAGGATTATGCTAAATATCCCACAAGGAACTATCCAGCCCAAAACATCAATAGTGCCAAGTCTGAGAAACACTGCACCAAATAATCTGAAAAAGTTCTGGCTATAATACAAGTTTAGATGCTGAATAAAACATAAAAAATATTTGCTCAGCCTGACCAGGTGGTGGCGCAGTGGATAAAGTGATGGACTGGGATATGGAGGACCCAGTTTTGAAACCTCAAGGTTGCCGCCTTGAGTGCAGGCTCATCCAGCTTGAGCATGGGGTCACCAGCTTGAGTGCGGGGTCACTGTTTTGATTGTAGACATGACCCCATGGTCACTGGCTTGAGCCCAAAGGTCACAAACTTGAAGTTCAAGGTTGCTGACTTGAGCCCAAGGTCACTGGCTTAAGCAAGGGGTCACTCACTCTGCTGTAGCCCCCCATGAGAAAGCAATCAGTGAACAACTAAGATGTCACAACAAAGAATTGATGCTTCTCATCTCTCTCCCTTCCTGTCTGTCTGTACCTATCCATCCTCCATCCTTCTCTCTGACTTTCTGTCAAAAAAAAAAAATTGCTCAAATATTCAGATGAGCATCTAAGAAAGTAAATAAAACTGTAGGGCCCTTGCTGGTTGGCTCAGTGGTATAGTGTCGACCCAGTATATGGATGTCCCGGATTCAATTCCCAGTCTGGGCACACAAGAGAAGTAGCCATCTTGTTTCTCCACTGCTTGCCTTCCCCTTCTCTCTCTCTCTTCCTCTCCCACAGCCTTGGCTCGATTGGTTTGAGCACATCGGCCCCAGGATGGCTCCTTGGAACCTTTGCTTAAGACACTAAAAATAGCTGGGTTGTAAGCATGGTCCCAGGTGGGCAGAGTATGGGCCTCAGGGGTTGCCAAGTTGGGCATATGCGGGAGTCTGTCTCTCTATCTCTCCTCCTCTCAACTTGGAAAAGAAAAGAAGAAATAAGTAAATAAATAAATCTGTAGGGAGCCAAAAAAAAAAAGTTAAAAACCTCAGTGGTTATTGTTTAAGATTTACCATATAAAATAACATCAAAACAGGTAACATTGTAGGAATTTCTAACAAAAGATATACAACCCTTAAAATGAACTAGAAATACATGAATCTCACAAACAAACGAAAAGCAAATCAGTAAATATCTTTGCTTAGTCAAAAAGCAAACTGCTCAAGCATACATTAAAACTCTAAATGTTTAGCCTGACCAGGCAGTGGCACAGTGGATAGAGCATTGACCTGGGACACTGAGGACCCAGGTTTGAAACCCTGAGGTCATCAGCTTAATCACAGAGTTGCCAGCTTGAGCATGGGATCATAGCCAAGATCCTGTGATCTCTGGCTTGAGCCCAGGCTGCTGGCTTGAAGCCCAAGGTCACTGGCTTGAACCCAAGATCACTAGCTTAAGCAAGGAGTCAGTGGCTCAGCTGCAGCCCCCTGGTCAAGGCACACATAAGAATGCAATCAATGAACAACTAAAGTACCACATCAACGAGGTGATGCTTCTCATATCTATCAGTCTGTCTGTCTGTCTCTCTCTCTCTCTCTCTCTCGCTAACACAAACAAAAAGAAATGAACAAAATAACCCCTTCAATGTTTAAAAAATAAGACCATGTATATATTATTTAGGGAGTATGTGTGTGTGTGTCTGTGTGTGTGTGCTGAAAATATTAAAGCATACATAGTAATAATAAATACTGAATTATTTTGTTAGATGAATAGATTGTGACTAAATAAAGAGGGGAAATGACTGAATTTTTGCTTCATAAGCAGAGCAATAGGTATACAAATACTAAAATAAATATACCTCTGATGTACAAAACAAAAGATATACAACCCTGAAAATGAACTAGAACTACATGAATCTCACAAACAAGCGGAAAGTAAAACACAGTAAATATTTTTGTCTGCCCTAGTCAAAAAGCAAACTGCTCAAGCACAGCACAATAGGAAACAACAGAAACCAAAAGGAAACCTTATACATTTTTAAGTAAAAAATTAGTTTGCCTGGCCAGGCAGTGGCACAGTGGATAGAGCATCGGACTGGGATGTAGAGGACCCAGGTTCGAGACCCTGAGGTCGCCAGCTTGAACACGGGCTCATCTGGTTTGAGCTCTAGGTTGCTGGTTTGAGCAAGGAGTCACTTAGTCTTCTGTAGCCCCCTGGTCAAGGCACATATAAGAAATCAATCAATGAACAACTAAGGAACCTCAATGAAGGATTGATGTTTCTCATCTCTCTCTTCCTTCCTGTCTGTCTGTCCCTATCTGTCCCTCTCTCTGTCTCTGCCACACACAAAAAAATTGTTTATCTCTTCAATTTAAAATATTTTTAGAGCTTCTTTGATGTATATATAGATAAATCTTAGAGCAAGAAAGCCTTATAGGCACCCCAAAGTTATCCTCAAAAAGAACAGGACAGATTTTACTTAACATGACTCAAAAGAAGGAGCAGAGAGAAAGAGGGATGGTAGCAGGTGGAATGAGCTCTCTAGAGTTCTGTAAAAAAGATTTCCCATAACTTACAGCCCCACCCTGCCTGCGCTGCCCTGCTCAGCACTCCACTCACCTCCTCAGAAGTCACTAACTTCACCCCACTCAGGTGAGGGACAGAAAGACTATGTGAGCTAAATTCTTTTTCTTTCCCGCTCTCACATGCTCAGTTCTCCTGATTGGTCAACATTATGTTAGTTTCATTTCTCGTACTTTAAGCCTTTCTAGTCAGACAAAACTGGTATCTGTATTTATAGACAAGAATTCTTTTAAAATCCCCCTTTTCTTTCCCCCTCCTCTCCATGCTGTCAAATTTTAATTTAATGACTATGCTTTCCCTTCTTTCATACTCATACCCTGGTACAAACGGTTCCCGATCTTCACAACAGATCACTTAAAACCAAAGGCCAGTTCTAGCTTTATTTCTCAAGTGGAAGTCATGGGAAGGTTAAAATGATCATTTAAAGAAAGCTGATGTAAAACGACAATTTATTTCTACAACACTGGCTAATAGAAAGTGGGCTAGGTGTTAGAAACAGAAACCAGGTATTTTCAGTAGAAATACATTTAATACAGGTGCTTACAAAACTGCTCCAAGAGCTGGAGGAAGGGACTCCTGGCTGAACTTCTGAGGAAGGTTCCTGGGACTACCAGAAAGACTGTGTACGGCCAAGACAATAGGAAATCAGGAGGCCGCCACTGGGTGTGCTGAGGTCAGGAACAGCTGCACTAATCCAGAGGTCAGAAGGGAGCCCACCAGCACCACACCCGCCTCCAACAACTCCACATCTGGTGACTAGACAGCAGAATGTTGCTGCCCAAACCCCCAAATCCCCATGTTTGCCAGCAAAGAAACTAAGCAAAACAACCAGCTATTGGCCCTACCTCACTTCTGTTTATAATTCTTGCCTGAATGCACCTAATTGACAGTACTAAGTTCACATTCTACTTGTAAAGAAGCCAGAAAATGCAATCTGTAATTTTCCAATTTTCTACCCGCTGTACAGAGGTGAGAATGGGTCCTGAGAATCAAATGACAGCCACCACAGAAGGATAGTTCATGAGGACATTTTATATATATATATGGTTAAATCCTCCTCTGCAGGGACCCCAGTGCCTGACTCTCATAGTAGACACTCAATTAGTGTTTGTTGAATGAATGAATAAATGAATTAACAAATAAATGAATTTTCACAAGTTCCTACCAAGTAATAGCCTCACTTCTCTTTCTCCCCAGACTGGACCGAGAGCATATGCTACAAACTCTCCAGCCAGCATCCTCAATTCTCTTCATAGTTTTGCCTCCTGACTACCAGCTCTGCAACACCCTGAGTGACCAAACCGGTCCTGATTTGTCAGGATTTTCCAGTTTTAGTATTAGAAGTTCTGTGTCACCTGACAGGTGCAGTGGATTGATCATTGGTCTAGTATGCTGAGGGACCAAGTGCAAAGCCCAAGGTCACTGGCTTGAGCGTAGGCTCAACTGGCTTGAGCATGGGATCATAGACATAATGCCTCGGTCACTGGCTTAAGCCCAAAGGTTGCTGGCTTGGGCAAAGGGTCACTGGCCCAGCTGGAGCCCCTCTCTCAAGGCACATACAAGAAAGCAATCAATGAACAACTAAGGTGCTGTGATGAAGAATTGATGCTTCTCATCTCTCTCTTCCTTCCTGTCTGTCTGTCCTTGTCTTTTTGGTCTATCTGTCTCTTTCTCTCGCCAAAATAAACAAAAAGTTCTGTGTCGCCCAAAATTCCTCAATCCTAGGAAAAGCAGGATGAGTCATTACCCCAGCATCCCATCCTCAATGGTGAGCCTCCTCCACTCTTACATCTAGAGTGTGAATCTTGCTGAAGGGAAGGGCAAAGATCCCACCACACCCTTAAATTTTCAACCTCAAGAGGCCCCTGTGCTGCTCAGCAACTTACTGAGCAGGACCATGGTCAGCTACTGTGCCACCTCCCCTCAAAGGCTCCGCCTTCACTGCTTTCTTCCACCCTAACACCACCCACTCCTCAGACGACTTAGCCACTTACCAGGAGGGAGCTCCCTCAACCTCTCGCATTCTCACTGTGGGGGTGACGCCTATCTCTGGGCTTCCCAGGGCCAAGCACTCCCCCGCGCCCTCCCGTCTCTATGAGCTCCTACTCATTCATCGTTCTTTCGCGACCTCCAGGGACTCTTGCCCTTAACTTGTAAACATGTTCAAGCTTCTTCCATCTTTAAATAAATAAACAGACAAACAAATAAATAAAAAACATCTTAAGACTGAGATGCACTGGATACCATTCTTTCAATATTTTTTCTTTCGTGTGGAGCTGAGCCTTGATGAAGAAAGAGTCTGCACTCGGTGCTTCAATTACTTCAACGCCAATGCAATCTTCAAGACACCTCCACCTGCGTGGTTCCTCTCCCCACATCCCTTACACCAGGGGTCCCCAAACTTTTTACACAGGGGGCAAGTTCACTGTCCCTCAGACCGTTGGAAGCCTGGACTATAAAAAAAAACTATAAACAGGCCCTGGCCGGCTGCGGGGGACCGGGGTTCGATTCGGGGCCAGGGCACACAGGAGAAGTGCCCATTTGCTTCTCCACCCCCCCCCCCTCCTTCCTCTCTGTCTCTCTCTTCCCCTCCCGCAGCCAAGGCTCCATTGGAGCAAAGATGGCCCGGGCGCTGGGGATGGCTCCTTGGCCTCTGCCCCAGGCGCTAGAGTGGCTCTGGTCACGGCAGAGCGACGCCCCGGAGGGGCAGAGCATCGCCCCCTGGTGAGCAGAGCATTGCCCCTGGTGGGCGCGCCGGGTGGATCCCGGTGGGGTGCATGCGGGAGTCTGTCTGACTGTCTCTCCCTGTTTCCAGCTTCAGAAAAATAAAAAAATTAAAAAAAAAACTATAAACAAATCCCTATGCACGCTGCATATCTTATTTTAAAGTAAAAAAACAAAAAACAAAATGGGAACAAATACAATATTTAAAATAAAGAACAAGTAAGTTTAAATCAACAAACTGACCAGTATTTCAATGGGAACTATGCTCCTCTCACTGACCACCAATGAAAGAGGTACCCCTTCCAGAAGTGCAGCGGGGGGCCGGATAAATGGCCTCAGAGGGCCACATGTGGCCCTTGGGCCATAGTTTGGGGACCCCTGCCTTACACACTGACACTCCCTGCCGAGCCAGGATAGAACCTGACAAAGGTAGTATCAGTAATACTAATGCTGTTTGTTTTAAATTTTGATATTTTGTTTATCATGGGGTTTATATTTTGCATTAATGTCAATTTTTTCCAAAATATTTGCATTAAAATATTATTTATCTTGATTATTGAGTTTTAAGCACCCCTTTAAATGTCGTGCCTGACATGAATGTCAAACTCCTCTCACGCTAGTGTCCCATTCCTGCTGACAGTGCTCCTGTAGAGGCCTTGGTGACCTCCTAGTGGCCACATCCAAGGTCTGCTGACTGACGCCTCCTTGAAATCCTTCTTCCATGGCTGCAGTCCCTCTAGCCTGACTCCTTAACATCTTCTTTCTGCACATGCTTTTTAAATGAGGGTGCATCCTAGCATTGGTCTCTCGCCCAGACTGCTCCTCTGGCCTTTCTGTTGCCCCTGCTCACAGCCTCACCCTCTTCAAACCAACTTTCTATCAGAATGAAATTTCTCAAGTTCATGTTTAAACCAAGTCATTTCCTAATTCAACCTTTCCAATGGTTCCTCATCTCCCATTGCTGGTTCCAATTTTCTTTGCATTAAAGTCTCTCATGGTCCAGCGCCTGCCTTCATCTCTCATTAACACATACCTTGCACACTCAGCTTCAACCAAGCAAGGAGTTCTATCCTATGTGCACTCAGTGCCTTTGCTTGAATTACCTCTTCCATTAACCTGCTTAGCAAAATTCTTCTCAGCTTTCAGGGCCAGCTGGAGCATCTTCTACTGTGTAAAGCTGTCCTGGGAAGAGCCCATACAGGCTTGGTCAGTAATGCCTTCTACCATGTACATAAATCCCTGGCATCCAGCATTAGCACCAATAGGTGAGAGTTAAATGATTCATTTTAGTCAGGCTTCTCAGTCTTTCTTATAGAATGTCAACTTTGCCTCCAAACCTTCTGGTATATAAAGCACATAATACTCTCTGTAATCAGTAACATAGCAGTCAGCATGACTGGTTCCCATCATACCATAACCCATCTAAGGACATACTTAAGATTCCGTTCTTTATACCGCTTCTCTCCCTGAAGCAAGGTTATGGCATGGCATGAAAGCAAGGTCATGTCCACCGAACCACAGTAGTGAAGTAAATATAGTTTTCAACAACACCAGAAAACTAGGCGGTAATGAAGAGAAGTCTGCCTGCCTTGTCCACCAAACCACAGTAGTGAAGTAAATATAGTTTTCAATAACACCAGAAAACTAGGTGGTAATGAAGAGAAGCCTGCCTGCCTTGCCAGCTGCAGAAAACAGCATGCAAACTTGCAACTTTCAGGTGTCTGGGAATCCCCACTGAGATATAAACATGCAGTCCCTGAAGGAGTCACCCAGAGGTTTCTTTTCTTCTTTTTTTTTTTTGACAGAGACAGAAAGAGAGTCAAAGACAGGGAGAGGCACAGATAGGGACAGACAGACAGATAGACAGGAAGGGAGAGAGATGAGAAGCATCAACTATTTGTTGCAGCTCCTTCGTTGTTCATTGATTGCTTTCTCATATGTGCCTTGACTGAGGGGACTACAGCAGAGCAAATGACCCCTTGCTCAAGCCAGCGACCTTGGGCTTCAAGAAAAAGACCTTTGGGCTCAAGCCAGCGACCCTGGGGTCATGTCTACAATCCCACACTCAGTCCAGTGACCCCTCGCTTGAGCTGGTGAGCCCATGCTCAAGTGGATGAACCCGTGTTCAAGCCGGCAACCTCAGGGTTTCAAATCTGGGTCCTCCAGGTCCCAGTCCCACATTCTATCCACTGCGCCACCGCCTGGTCACAGGCATGCACTTGGAGGTTTCTGAAAGGACAAAGGAGAAGGTGTAACATGACACTACAGGCAACATGAAATGTGGCCATCTCACAGTAGCTCTGTGCATTTACCCTGATATAGCAGAACCCCCTTCCTTTTCCATTCTCTTACAGAACCTGTGGATGTAGGCTGTCTAAAAATTCAGCAGCTAATATAATGAACCCATCTTTCTTCCTGCAACTGTGAAACGCCATTTTGTGCCCCACTCCCAAATATTTAAAATGAGGTGTGTAACTGATCATGTGGTTTCTGGAATTTCTGAAATGCAAAGATATATACCAAACACAGTCTAAAGGACCAGGTAGGTACTAAGGCTGAAGCATAAACTCATTCGAATTTGGCGTGTTACTGATGATTATTACACATCATTGGTTAAAAATAGGCATTAAAAATTATTTGGCTTCACAAGCAGCGCATGTCAATTACAGCAAATTGCCCACAAACAATAGATGATCTCAATCATAAAATGACGTAAAATTAGAAGGTATGTTTTATAAAGTTCTTTGATGAGGCTCAGCCCCATGACTCTCAGGGATGCTCCCACCAACTTGAACATAATATTACCTCCAATAACTTCCCTGGTTCAGAACAGTAGAATCCAGGCTAGAGAAAAATGAGGAAAGGAAAGAACCACAGAATGAGAAAGGATCTAGATCAAAAAGAGATCATGAATTATCTGAATACAGAAACATTAGCAGAGTCACTAGGGACAATAAAGCTAAATCCATTTAATATAGTGGCCCACTCCTTCTTAACGAGTAAAGTTTTCACTAAGGCAAACTTTTCATACAGAGCCCAAACACCTGAACAGTATCTCCCACCTCTGCCCAATCCATAATCTTACTCAAGACATATATAAATCTAAGTGTTCCCTGGACAGTGTTTTTCTGTCCTAACATCTTTGCTCAAATACCTCCATTTGGAAAGCGACTTCTTTTTTCAGTCTTGCCCCTTGAAATTCTATCCCACCTTTCCAAGGCATCTCTTCCATAAGCTTGTCTTGATCCGCAAATCAGGTCATCTCTTCCTGCCTCATAGCATGGTTTTTACTCTTTTAGCTGGGTTCCGGACATATGGGTAAGATCCCTGAGTATAGGTTAAGTTCCTACACATCCTCATTAGCAAGGCCTGCCAAGTTCACCCTCCTAGGCCTTGAACGGACTAGTCATCATTACACAGCCCCAGCCGGCCTGCACATGTGTAATGCCTACTCATCTTTCATAACTTTTAATTAAACAAGATGGACCGGTGGTGGAGTAAGGAATCTGGTTATTAGATCCAGGAGACAGAGCTTGTAAAAGAAAGCTTTTACAATTATATGGGGTAACAATGCTATGGTTTAAGAGTGACTTAAAATGTGATTGAACAATCAGGTGAGCCCCTTAGCAGGGCATCCTGGGAGCTGACAGGACCTCATCTTGAACAAGCAGAATCCAATCACATGAGACATCCCCTGGCCTTTTAGCAAAAGGTACATCTCCCCATATCTTCAGCTAAAAATGTATCTTTTGCACTCATCACAATTTCTAAAATTGTATGATTTATGTGTCAAAGTTTTCATTTTTGCCAAATCTCAAGGCCAGTCTTCCACATGTAGTATAATTCTCATAAGATAAACTCAAAAGTGCCTGAAATTTAAATTTAAGTTTATTTTTTCCTCAAATAGGATAGTCTTAAGACATCCTAAAATTACTAATACCTTTTATGAGATGGTGTAAGTTTAATACACAACTAATATTCTATGAGCTGTTGCTGTACTCACTCATGTTATTTAGAAAAGGCCAGAGAACAATGCATGGTGTTCATTACATTCATCAATTTACTGAGAGGTTTCAATTTCCTTAGCAAAAACAAAAACAAACAAATTTTAAAAAAAACAGGCCAACCTCTCTGGTTTCAGTAATATTTGTCTCTTGTCTATTCTATAAAACAAAGATCATTGACTTTAAATAGTATTTTTGAAAGCTTCAAGTAAAAAAGAAAAAAAGATATATAAACAAAAGGGGAAATCCAAAAAACTTTCAAAAAAAAAAACCTCAAGAATTTCACGAGTAGATAAGGAAGCCTTAGTTCCCATTTTGTAAAATCAGATGTTAAAAGGAAGGCATTCCCCTAGAAAATATTTTTGAATCTTGGAGCCAGTAGCTACAAGACGGTCTTTCAATTACATTGAGAAACTGAGATATATAGATATTGATATAAATAACAATGGGTTCCTTTCTCCCATTGAAGAGTTCACTGCAGTAGACAAACCATTTTGACTATGCAGGTAAATGTGGTATAAAATTGGTGCAGCTTAGTTCTTTCATAAGTACTGAATTATAAAGATGACAACCCAATATCTAGAATAAGAGGAAAATAATGAAGAAGCTTTTTGTCTGTTCTGCATAAAAACTTAAATAGTCAAAAAAGACAAAGTGGCTAAAGTGAAGACCGCCAGAGAAACATAAATACAGAACAAGGTACAAAGTGGAGGTGATAGGGAGCAGTTTTATCTGGAAAGAAAATATTCAAGAAATATATATATATATTAATTCATTAATTTGTATGTGCATGGGTTCTAAGAAGAAATTATTTCTCTAAACCCAGAGTTGAGGAGGGAGAAAAAAACATCCAGGCTTCTGATCAAGCAGAATTAATTAAATGTAAAATGAATGCACCTATTCTCAGAATCAAGAAAAGTGGTTATTAGAAGAAAAATAATCTTTCATTAGAAACATTGATACCAGAGGGAAGTGAAATTACATGTGAGAAAAGCAGAGATATTAATAGAAAAAAACCCCCAGTAATTCTGAAACACAATTGGAGAAATAGCATCAGACGAAATAATCACTACTCATAAATAGGATCCCCTATTTTATAGCTTCATATTTATTTTATATATCCCCTAATTTTTGTGAGCATTAAAAAAAAAAGAATATATATTCTTTTTTTTTTTTTTTAGTGAGAGAGACCAGCGAGGGACAGATAGGGATAGAAAGGAGATGAGAAGCATCAATTATTTGTTGCAGCACCTTAGTTGTTCATTGATTGCTTTTTCATATGGGCCTTGACAAGGCGGAGGGTGGGGTGGGGTGGGCTGGCTCCAGCAGAGCGAGTGACCCTTGCTCAAGCCAGCGACATTTAGGCTCAAGCCTGTGACCATGATGTCTAAGATCCCACACTCAAACCAGCGACTCCACACTCAAGCTATTGAGCCCAAGATCTGGCGGAATGAGCCCATGCTCGAGGTAGTGACCTCGGGATTTCAAACCTGGGTCTTCTGCGTCCCAGGCCAATGCTCTATCCACTGTACCACCGCCTTGTCAGGTGAGAAAATATAGATATTTTTAAAACACCTAAAAGATTGTATTTGAAGCCCTTGCCAGTTGGCTTAGTGGTAGAGCATCAGCCCTGTATGTTGAAGTACCGGGTTCAATTCCTGGCCAGGGCACACAGGAGAAGGTCCCATCTGCTTCTCCATCCTTCCCCTTCTCCTTTCTCTATCTCTCTCTTCCCCTCCCTCAGCCAAGGCTCCATGGGAGCAAAGTTCACCTGGGTGCTAAGGATGGCTCCATGGCCACCCCATCAGGCGCTAGAATGGATCCAGTTGCAATGGAGCAATGCCCCAGGGCAGAGCATCGCCCCCTAGTGGGCATGCGGGGTGGATCCCAGTCGGAGGCATGTGAGAGTCTGTTTGTCTGCTGACCCCTCCCCGCTCCCCTTCTCACTTTGGAAAAATACAAAAAAAAATTGTATTTGAATGCATAACATGTCTGAAAAAAACTTCAAACTGTAACTTTGGTTAGCTTAGGCACTGGACTCCGGGGGCTTCCTCTATTTACTCTGTGTGTATCTTAACCCAGATCATTATAATGCAACTTGACTGAAAAGTTTTTGGAAAAAAATGTATTACAATATAGAGTTAGTACAATCCTGTGGTAAGTGCAAAGATAGCCATTGAGTATATTAAATAAAGTATAAAAGAAAAGAACCCACCAGGTGAGTTGTGAAGTCTCCCTAGAGGAGATAACAGGGGCTGAATATAAAGGAGAAATAAGACATTTCAATAATAATAGTATTTCTTACTTAACTGATTTATAGTAAGAAAAGCAAGTACCAGTACCAATGTGAATACACATTGATAGTTGTGTGACTTGTCATGACTTCCCCCACTAGCTCAACCAGCTTCCTCATTTATCTAGGCTGCTTTGAAATCAAGTCACCTGTGTAGGTAACTTTGCTCCGTCTTCCCCAACCACTATGTGAGCTTCTGGGAGAAGAAACCAAGTTCAGATCCATCTCTGTGTCCCCAGTACCCAGAACACTGTCTGGCTCAGAGAAGCTCGATAAATATCGATAGGATTATAGTGAATTAAAAGAAAGGAGGCGGCCCTGGCCGGTTGGCTCAGCGGTAGAGCGTCGGCCTGGCGTGCGGGGGACCCGGGTTCGATTCCCGGCCAGGGCACATAGGAGAAGCGCCCATTTGCTTCTCCACTCCCCATCCCCTCCTTCCTCTCTGTCTCTCTCTTCCCCTCCCACAGCCAAGGCTCCATTGGAGCAAAGATGGCCCAGGCACTGGGGATGGCTCCTTGGCCTCTGCCCCAGGCGCTAGAGTGGCTCTAGTCGCGGCAGAGCGACGCCCCAGAGGGGCAAAGCATCGCCCCTTGGTGGGCAGAGCATGGCCCCTGGTGGGCGTGCCGGGTGGATCCCGGTGGGGCACATGCGGGTGTCTGTCTGACTGTCTCTCCCCGTTTCCAGCTTCAGAAAAAATACAAAAATAAAATAAAATAAATAAATAAAAGAAAGGAGGCGTTTTAGTACATACACATGTGTTTAATTAGCCTTTGGGGCTCTTAAAGATGAAATGATCAAACGAAGTTCATAGTTCATCCTGGAGATTTAAAAATATCGTGCCCTGACTGGGTTGCTCAGGTGGTTGCAGATGGGCCCCATAGGCCAAGGTTGTGGGCTTGATCCCCCTGTCAGGGCACATACAAGATGCAACCAATAAATGCATAAATAAGTAGAACAAGAAGTGGATATTACTCTCTTCCTTCCTCCTTCTCTAAAAATCAAAAAAAAAGAAGAAAAAAGTGAAGATGAGACCCCTGGAGGCTCAAAGAAGGGCAGAAGGGCTGAAAGCAGGAGACTCAATCCTTTCTGTGGGGATCAGGGACAGACGCCAGCACAGGAGTGCAGGTCGGGAGAAGAGGGGCGGACAATGTTCTCGGTCTACTCACGCACGCGCAGCAGCCGGCCCTTCCAGCTGGATCTCCGCTGGAAAAGGTGCCCACCCACGCGGGGCACCACCGGACCTGCCTGCTCTGGAAAACTGGAGTTGAAAATTATCAGAATGTTAGCAAAAACTGGAAGAGGCGGCACCGAAAACCTGTTAAGGCTGAGCTCCGGCGCGCCTCCTTCAGGCTACCCTCCAGGGATGCACCGCCCTCGAATGATGCTCCGCCTACTGGAAGCTGCAGGTTTGTGGAAACCTCAGCCCTGAAACTTGGCAAGGGGCCCTGACTGGGTAGGTCAGTTTGTTGGAGCCGTTTCCCTATACGCCAAGGTTATGTGTTTGATCTCTAGATGTGTTTCTTTGTCTGTCTCTCTCTCTCTCTCTCTGAAATCAATCAATAAATTTAAAAAATAATTTTTTTAACTCTACAAGGGGACAGACGTGATAGTAAACTCTCACTGGAGCCCTGCCCTTGGAAAGTACCTACAGCCAGTGGAAAATGAGTGGGCGCCACTGCTGTGCCCCAGCAGGCCCAGAAGTGGGGTAGTGAGTGACCCCAGGTAGATTCAGCTTCCAGTAGGTGCCCCTGCCACCTCTTTAAAAACTCTGTCCGCCTCTACCCGCCCAATGCTCCCCCGTCGCGCAAGGATCCCAAGGGGTAAGAGCACCCAGTTTCCGCAGACCTGTGGGTGTAAAAGTGTAAAGATAGTTAAAGGAAGTGCAAATGTCGTTACAAACTGAATGTTAAACAGAATCCTTAGAAAAAGCCATTTTAATCAGGATATCCAACCTAGAAGCTGTAAAATAAATGTTAACATAAAAAGTTTAAAACTTCTGTATGGCAAACAGAAGTGTTTGTTTCTTTGTTTTCTGAAGTTGAGCCAAGTTTTTTTTTGCTCCTCCTTCCAACGAAACATTTTTTCCGGTAAGGGAACCAACCACTAAAGGGAAAATACCAAAGATTCTGTTCCTTTTTTTTTTTTAAAGATCTTTTACCTAAAGCAGGTCTGGCCGGTTAGAGCCCGTTCTGGCTTTCAAAATCCTTCACATAGCTAACACCCTATTAGCACTACCTCTCCTTAGGTAAACATATTTCAAAGTCAGCAAATAAAAATACTCGTGAGATCTTCAACATCCTTAAACTTATTTCCTGTCCCTTGAATAGGCCTTTGTTCTATGGCAATCCACTGTTAACTTTAAAAAGCTATTACTGTTAATACTTAAAAGAACATGCCCTTCTGTTCATATCCGGGCACCATCAGCAAGAACTTCCTGAAATCAAGTCTTTTCTAAGGCTTTACGTAAATATTCTCATTCTGAACTTTCTTAAGGCAAGTTTTCTTTGCAAGCTGCCAAAACATTATTACAATGCTTTGAGAAACTTCACCAGGCTATTTCAAGAGAGTAAAAATTCCTGCCAGGTTTGCTGCTTCCACCGAGTAAAGGCAAGCGCGTGCACGTATTACTGCAGGAAAAAAAAAAGCCTTTCTCATCAAGTTTTGGAAAGGAAGGCCAAATTTTTTGAATAGTTCCCTACCCCCTCCCCCGTAGGTATTGAGCAACTCTTAAACGATCTTAAGCGAAGCAGGACGCTGGCAACCTGCCACCAAAGCTGGCAGCCTGTTTTCCGCCTCTGTTAGCCAAGGGTGGTTCTCTACGGTCTAGTCTGGCGCACCAGCTCGCACCCGGGATCCCGGCAGCCTCTGGCAGCACTCGGGAGAATCCGGGGTGAGAAAGGAGCGGGGCGAGGGGCTGGAGAGGGGTGTGAGAGGTGACAGTGAGGTCGGGTGGGCTGGGAGCCGGGAAGGGGGGCTCCGCCCTGGCTAGTGCCCTCGGGCAAGCCAAAGATGAGGAATTTGCAAGACTGAGTCACCTGTCAGAAAGCTCACCCCCCCCACACCTGAACTTTGCCCGGTACCCCCATCCCAGGGCCCGTTCAGGGAAGCATGAGGTTAGAAAGCAGCCGCCAGGAACTCGAGAGGTGACACGCGGGGCCCAGGGCGATACTGACACGAAAACCTGAAATCAGATCTCAGGGTCTGAGGGGGGTTGGAGCGGCGGGATTGAGAGGGAGCACCTACCGTCCTTTCCACGTCCTTTCCACGACGGGGCTGCCCTACAGCTCCCAGCCGTCAGGCTTGGCTCCGCCGGACGCATGAGAAGTGCAGCGCAGTCACTGTGGAGGAAAAGAAACTGAAACCGTGGGAGCAACGTGGTGCTTTGCTACTCACTGTAACTGCCAACGCTTGTCGCCAATGGCGCTGGGCTTCTCTCTACTTTAACCCCGCAAAAGTTTGATGGGCTTACATTCACTGTGTTAGGGCCAGAGACCCCCCCCCCCCGTGCCCCCACTCACTAGCCCCTACTGAGTCCCTCCCTGTCAGTTAAAATGGTCTGGTCCCAGCAAACCGCTATTTCCTGTTTATAACCTTTAAGCCAAAATTGCTGTGAACTCAGTCAGGGTTGTTCAAAAGTGTGTGTGTGTGTGTTTGTTTGTTTGTTTGTTTGTTTGTTTGTTTGTTTTAGGTAAGAGGAGGGGTGATAGACTCCCGCAAACACCCAGACCAGAATCCACCCAGCAACCCCCATCTGGGACGATGATCCAACCAATTAGAAGGGTGAGAGGAAGAGAGAGAGAGAGAGAGAGAGAGAGAGAGAGAGAGAGAGAGAGAAAGAGGGAGAGAGAGAAGCCGATGGTCACTACTCGTGTATTCTCTGACCTGGGAATCAGGATATCCAACCCAGGGCGTCCATACACTCAGCCCCACTCTCTAGTCACTGAGCAACCAGCCAGAGCCAAAAGTAGTTTTCATTGTCATACGAGTAAGCACTATTAGTGCTTTTTACTGATGTCTGAGAATAATAATAAATAGCAAATGTAAAATCACTTTATGTTTTAATCTATTCCTAATATCTACTTTGTGATTTTTAAATTTAACTTTTCTTGAAATAAATGGAAACTTACAGAAAAGTTGCAAGAATAATAACAAGAAAGTGTTGACCTCAGAGAAGGAATATACCTGCCAAGAAGGACTTCTTGGGGTTAATTGGGCTCAAGTTCATAAACAGAGTCTAGCAGCAAGCTGTTGGTGGCAGAGGTCTCATACAATCTGCATTTCAGAGAATAGTCACAAACCGAAAGGCTAGCCTGTTGCACTTCCTTTTGTCTGTGTTAACCCTTATACAGGAGTTTCTGAAATTGTATTTCCACCAGTGAGCTGAGACCTGCCCCTCCAAACCAGAACTACAAAGCTATATCCTCATGTGCATCTATACTGACCAATCAGAGTGGCTCCATAATGATAAATCCATACAAAGCCTACCAAACAGGACAGCACTATTTGGATAAATCATTTGCATAAAAATCTACCAGCCAACCAGGTGGGAACTTTTCTCTTTAAAAAGCAGGCTTCCCTGTGTCTCAGGAGGGTGTAGATTGCTTTTCCTCAGTTTGCAAACTGTTCTCCTACTTCAGTCTCTCCTTTTACCCACACTCCATATTGGGAACTTCTGTTGGCATTAGATTGAAGGCAGCTAACTTTTGTTGATGATATACTGACTACCAGCATGACAGCATAAGGAGTGGGGCTGACCCACACCCTAGCAACTGATGAAAATTATTTTAAAACAAGCAAACAACAACCAACCACTTAAAGCAGGGGTCGGGAACCTATGGTTCACGAGCCTGATGTGGCTCTTTTGATGGCTGCATCTGGCTCACAGACAAATCTTTAATAAAAAATAATAATAACGTTAAAAATATAAAACTTTCTCATGTGTTACAATCCATTCATTTCCTACCGCTCATGTTCACGGTTGCAGGTGGCTGGAGCCAATCATAGCTGTCCTCTGGGACAACACCAATTTTTTATTAGATAATGCATAACATACATGGGTCATTGTATGGCTCTCACGGAATTACATTTTAAAATATGTGGCGTTCATGGCTCTCTCAGCCAAAAAGTTTCCCGAACCCTGATTTAAAGCTTTGGAAGTGCCTGACCAGGCAGTGGCGCAGTGGATAGAGCGTTGGACTGGGATGCAGAGGACCCAGGTTCAAGACCCCGAGGTTGCCAACTTGAGCACGAACTCATCTGGTTTGAACAAAAGCCCCCCAGCTTGAACCCAAGGTCGCTGGCTCCAGCAAGGGGTTCTCAGTCTGCTGAAGGCCAGTGGTCAAGGCACATATGAGAAAGCAATCAATGAACAACTAAGGTGTTGCAAAGCGCAATGAAAAACTAATGATCGATGCTTCTCATCTCTCTCCTTTCCTGTCTGTCTGTCCCTGTCTATCCCTCTCTCTGACTCACTCTCTGTCTCTGTAAAAAATAAATAAATTAAAAAAAATAAATAAATAAAAAACCTGTAAAAAATTTTTAAAAAGCTTTGGAAGTAATCCCAAAAGAAAGAAAGAAAAAATCCTAAGAGATCACAGCAAATAAAGAAACATTTATTCAAGAAAATCAACAAAGTTAGGTAAAAAGGTGAGCATCTGTGGTCTTTTTAACCAAGACTCTTCCTCCCTTTACCCTCTCAACTCTGGACTGCTGCAAACAAGGGCACAAGACCTCCTCTTCCCATGCTCCCAGTAGGAGGATCAGGACATCAGCAATTCCCACCTACCCCTAGATACCTGATACTGAGTCTAAGGCCTGCATGAGTGGGGTTGAGAGATGAAGAAGTCTTTCTTCTAGCCCTGTAGGAATATGCTATGAAAATATGCAGATTTAGGATGACAATTAGAGACAGAGAGGCACCCTAGGGTGAAAGCCCTGAGCAGACAAGAGTCCAGGAGCCTCTCTTACCTAGGCTGGAAACAACAAAACAGCAGTATTAGATTCAGTAACAGAAATGTTTAGGCTCTCAGAACAGAGATTAGAAGTCAGCATGTTCCTTGTCCTTTACTTCAACCCTTGAAAACTTCTGTCTCCTTCCTTGAGTTATTTGTACTGGCTAATAAATATCTGAGTAAGACCTGACCAAGCGGTGCCACAGTGGATAGAGTGTCGGACTGGGATGCGGAGGACCCAGGTTCGAGACCCCGAGGTCGCCAGCTTGAGCACGGGATCATCTGGTTTGAGCAAGGCTCACCAGCTTGGACCCAAGGTCGCTGGCTCGAGCAAGGGGTTACTTGGTCTGCTGAAGGCCCACGGTCAAGGCACATATGAGAAAGCAATCAATGAACAACTAAGGTGTCGCAACGAAAAACTGATTGATGCTTCTCATCTCTCTCCGTTCCTGCCTGTCTGTCCCTATCTATCCCTCTCTCTGACTCTTTCTTTGTCTCTATAAAAAAAAAAAAAAAATTGAGTAAGGCTGGGGACAGGGCTTCAGTCCTTTTGGTCTGCTGACCGGGTCTGGTGCCTCCCCACGACCCCTCAGAGCATTTCATCTGGTCTTCAGGTAGTTTGTTGTCATTGTGACATAGCTCCACTCATGGAACAAAGAGTGGATGAAAGAGAGATGTTATGATAAATCATAAATTTCTAACAGGGCAGGTCATAGTAGGTAATCATGCTCCAGGCATACGACACATTTAGTTATCTTCACCTTAAGCAAGCCCTATCCATTGTTTCTGTGCATTTAGGTTAACACACCTTTAAAATGCCCCCTTTCTGACCTCTCATTCTAAAGTGTGACACCCACAAGAGAGCACATAATCTTTTTTTTTTTTCTTTTTCATTTTTCTGAAGCTGGAAATGGGGAGGCAGTCAGACAGACTCCTGCATCCGGCATGCCCACCAGGGGGCAATGTTCTGCCCCTCTGGGGCGTCGCTCTGTTGCATCCAGAGCCATTCTAGTGCCTGAGGCGGAGGCCACAGAGCCATCCCCAGCGCCCGGGGCCATCTTTGCTCCAGTGGAGCCTCAGCTGCAGGAGGGGAAGAGAGACAGAGAGGAAGGAGAGGGGGAGGGGTGGAGAAGCAGATGGGCACCTCTCCTGTGTGCCCTGGCCAGGAATCGAACCCGGGACTCCTGCACGCCAGGCCGATGCTCTACCACTGAGCCAACTGGCCAGAGCCTAAGAGAGCACATAATCTTAACTAGCCTGTAACCCAATACTGACCTTGCTTTCTCCTGCCTTCATGTAATCTTCATTACTTTCCTCCTTAATCTCAAATGCAGAAAAGTTACTGTAATCTGTTGTTCCCTGATAGATGTGTGTATTCCAAACTGCCTTCTTGATGTTCCGCTTATCTGTCAGACCTCACCCTTACTGGACTATCGCCCCTGAGACAGAGGAATTCCAAAAAAGCTGACAAGCCACCCCAAGGAGGGGTTCCGGACACACCAGGACTTTTGATTCAACACCTACATACTCAAAGCCCCCCAAGGAGGAGCATTCTGGACATACCAGGACTTTTGCCTCAGTATCCCCTCAGGCTCTCCCAAACACTATATAATTCGCCCCTAGTCTATAACCGGCGCTTTTGTCCCCCAAAGAAGTGCCCGGCAGGATTCCTTTCTTCCTTTCAAAAAAGCCTGTTACTCTGGTCTTTCAGATTCCCATGGATTCCAATATTTGGTGCTGAAACCCGGGGCAGGGTACTAACTGCCTGGACGATCCCTCTTTGCCATCCAAACTTACAACCAGGGAAGCAATGGGCAGCGGCACCTCGTCCCGGGCTTACTCCCTGATTCTGTTTGGATGTGTAATTGTAGGTTGATTGGCCGGCAGTCTAACCCTGTCCTGAACCTCTGCTGGACCAGAAAGGTAAGGAGTTTCTCCCTTCCCCTTCCCCTTCCCCTTCCCCGGTTGGCCTCTAAATTTCTCTCTAAAAACACCCCTTCCTGGTCGAACGGTTTTCTCTGACACACCTCACGTTTTGAGGGGTTTGACTTTCAGTCTCAGTGGACTGCACGGAAGACGAGGCGCCTAGCCAAACCTCTCCACTCTCTCGGACTTCTTGTCCTCAGAGCTCCCTGACAGGTGGTGACGACCTCTATCAGGGACGACTCCCCCACACGGAGATTCTCTCCTCTTGGGACAGTGACAAAAGGCGGGGACGCCCCCTCTTGCTCACCTGTCTCCACTATGGGCTCTTCAGAGTCTAAGCCTTCCGACCAGACCCCTCTAGGATGTCTCATAAAAATCCTCACCAAACTTGGTCTCTCAGACCTCAAACCGAAGAAATTAATCTTCTGTAACATGGCATGGCCTCAGTACAGACTAGACAATGACTCCCATTGGCCTGAAAACAGGACATTCGATTACAATATCCTAAGAGATTTTGACAATTTCTGCCACTGGACGGGGAGGGCATCAGAAATTCCTTACATGCAGGCTTTCTTCTCTCTTCTCTCCTGTCCTTAATTTCTGTGCCTTCTGTTCTACACGCAGGCCATTTTTGGCGAAAGAAACCTCACCTAAAACCTCTGCTCCTAATCTTTCCTTCTCCATGGACTCCCAACTCTCTCCCTCCTGCCTGACCCCCGGGGGCACCCCTCTCTCGGGACCCCTCTCTAGTCCCTCAGCAAATCTTTTTTGCTGCAGTTTCTTCCCTCCAGAAAGCCCCCTCCCTTCACTAAATCCTGTTTTCTCATTCACCAGTCTCTCTTTCTCCTCCCCTGCTGGCCCGGGGCCTCTCCTTTCTCCACTGTGTTCTTCGTCCCCTCCCCCCTACTTAGAAACTGTGGCTCTGGCTGCGGTGCCTGTCTCATCTCTGACCTCTCTTCCCTCCTTACAAACTGCAGTTCTGTCTGTCTCCTCTCCAACCCCTCCTCCTTCCTTAGAAACTGTGACTGTGCCTCTTTCCTCCTCACCCTCTCCCCTCTCCTCAAAGCTCTAAATCTTTTTTGACTCCTCTGACCATGTGGCGCCACACCAATACTTTACCCTCCTCCTCCTCCTCCTGCAGATTCTGACCCTCCTTCTTTCCATCCAGCTGTTTACACTGTCCATCCGCCTGCTTTCTCTCTTCCTCCCCTCTATGCTGGCAACTCCCTGCCATCTCAAAAAGCTTAAAAAAACAAAGTTGTCTATTGAGCTATGTGAGTGAATAATCTGTCTTCTCTCTGTTTTGTCAGAAAATACCTCTAGTATAATTTTAATTGAAACAAGTAAAGCACGCTTATTTAAATTTCTTAATTCAAAATATGTGAAGTCTTTGTTTAAGGTGTAACTGTGTCTGTTTCTAAGGCCTTAAACCAATAATTACCCACCTCTTAAACCAGGTTTACTCATCCCCACGGACTCTTCCTGCAATACCCTCACCCTTGCTGTTCGAAAACCTTCAGGGGCTTATTGCCTCCTACAAGCCTTACACCTAATCAATGAGGCAATAGTTCCCCTCCATCCAGTAGTCCCTAATCTCTACAAGTTACTGTCACACATTCCCTCAAACACCACTCACTTCAGGGTCCTAGACCTCAAGAATGCCTTCTTTATCATTCCTCTACACCCTGACTCTTACTTCCTCTTTACCTTTACTTAAACTGACCCAGACACTAATGCAGCCCAGCAATTTATGTAGACTGTCTTACCCCAGGGGATCAAAAACAGCCCACACTTGTTTTGGCAAACACTAGCTCAGGATTTAGCAGCATGCAATCTCAAAACTAGTACTCTCTTAAAATATGTAGATAACCTACTCCTCTACAGCCCCTCCCTGCCTGCTTCAAGGAGACATACCTCCACCCTTCTTAACTTCCTCACTGTGAAGGAATATTGTGTCTTCTCTGCTAAGGCTCAACTTCACCCTCAGTCCATAGTCTATCTAGGCATCGCCTTAACTCCCACCACCTGAGGTCTCACCCTAGTTCTAACTCAGACCCTCCGCAGTCTCCAACCACCTACCACCACATATCAAATCCTTTCTCTTCTTAGTCTAATAGGCTTCTTTAAACACTGAATTCCCAATTTTTCTCTCTTAGTCAAGCCCCTCAGTGAGATCTTCTGAGCATGGCTTTTAAGGTCTATAATGGCCAAGGAAGTAACAGAAAAGGCAAATAAGGCCCAAAAGAAGTCAGGAAATACCAGCTTTTGGCATATGCTCTTAAAGGCTCCAGTGCCCTAAAGGGCTTCATAGAATTCCATCAGGGGCCTGCTCCAGAGTGGAAAGAAAGGTCATTGAACTGAAGCCTGCCAGGCTTCCCGGCCCCACCGGTTTACACATCTGTGCTGTGGAAAGAGGGACACGAGAAGGTAAGCTGCCCCCTTGCTCCATGGAGGGAGGGTTCAGTCTCTTCTAGCCCTGCTCCAGCTACCTGTGACCTGACCTTGCCCATCATGCTGGGAATTGCCACTGAAGACCCAAGGACATTATTCATGAGCCTAAGATATTTCTACCAAGTAGCAGATAAACTAATCTCATTTCTTGTAAACACAAGGGCCATCTACTATGCCTTGCCTGAATATTTGAGTTTTATTTATCCCTCAAAGATCTCTACTGTGAGTATTGACAGTCTAATTTTGTTACTTTATTTAATGTATAGTATCACCTTTATTCCTCTTGTCTCAATGCCCCATACCTATTGTAGGCTGGAACCTGCTGCTAATTCCAGCTAGAAGCAGTGGTCACTAGAACTTAAACTCTAGCTGCAAAGTATAGAAATGTAACCACCCTTCCCCTAAGTACTTGCAGAATTTACTGGTCACTCAGAAAACTGTTTAAAGACTGTCCAAGAGGCACTTCCAGCATTACATCACCCAAAGACTGACTTTCACGTGGACAGGTCCACACACCATGATCCTGACAACTCCCACTGCTGCTAAGGGCGACTTTTTCCTCCACCCTGACCATCTGGAGCTCAGAAACAGAGAAACAAAACCAACCCCTTGTCCTTCTATTCTCTATTCACCTCTCATCCTGTATCAACCAATCAGGGGCTTTCTACTCATGTGGGACCAACACCTATATGTGTCTCCTGACTAACTGGACAAAAACCTGTACCCTAATCTATCTCACCCCAAATATCAACCTAATCCCACCCCATGAGCCTCTTTCAATTCCTAATACCTACTATCCATTAATCTAAGGATCAAACGAACTATACAGGTAATTTCTCCTCTTGTTGCTTTATAAAAGTAGGTCTAGGGGCAGGGGGACTGGCTACTTCCCTGTCTTATTCCTATTTGCGCTCTCTCTCTCTCTCTCTCTCTCTCTCTCTCTCTGAAGCCCAGCAAATTCATTAACATGGAATCAGTGGTTTCACACAAACTGAGTGTCTTACTATTGCCTTTCATTAGTCCACTCACTCTCCCATTTATTTTTCTAACTTTTAAACCCTGCCTCTTACGTTTGTTCACTAGTTTCTTACAGAACCGCATGCAGACCTTCGCCAATCAGAAAATTGGAAAAATCTACCTAACCCTACACACCAACCCTGAAATCTGCCCTCGTGAAACAGAAAAATCTGAAACCCTATATCAGCAAACCTCCTAAATCCTATCTTCCAACCCCTACAGGTCCTCTAACCCTAAAGCTCTCCCATATCCCTGAAGAACTAGAAGAATGAAGAGCATTCAATCTTAACACTTCTCAGTCTTTTTACCCCTCACATAATAAGGGGACAAGATCACTGGGTCTTCTTGGCTGAAGAAGAGCCTACAAACAGACATGAAACATTTCTTTTAGCTCAAGCTAACTGCTCTCTCCAGGGCTGCCAGGAAAAAATATCTCTAGCTTTACCATGGGAGAACTTTCACACTCCCCCCATACAACTCTTCTTATCTCTGCATTCCTAATCTCCATATACTTTTCCCCTTCTTTATCAAGTTCCTACAGGCCTGAATGAGAGAAATCTCTAGAATTACCTACAATCAAATGCTCCTACACTCCTATTCTCCAATACCCCAAGGAGAACTTCACGAGGGAAATATCAAATAGGTAGGGATGACAGCAGGAAGAAGCTGCCCCTCAGCCCGAGAAGTTCCCTCCTGAATGTTCTCCAAACCCCCTTCCTTTTAACCACACATATTCAGTCCTTCTAAAAACTTACACCAACAGGTTTCCTGTCTCTAAAAATCTCCACATGTCCTCCCATTCGAGAGGAACCAGACCAGCACGTTTCAGGAGGCTCATCCAGGAGACCATGTATATCACCATGTCACCCTGTTCAATCAGCACTCACAGCAAGCAACTAACAATTACCTTGCAAAATTTTTTTACTTCCTCACTCAGGTTTTCGGAGACAACACCTGGTTCAGACCTTACAGCATGGAAATTGATGACCTCCTTAACTGGATGGGGAACTTGGCTTGGCAGGGTTCCCTTCTTGAGTTCTCTCCAAAAGAAGCAATAATTTTCCAATTTTTTCTCCTCTTTCTCCTCATCACCCCTCACCATATATTATAAAATAATAACTGCCTTTCTTTTATATGTAACCACAGAGTTGAGAAATGATAGATGTGTGTATTCCAAACTGCCCTCTTGATGTTCCGCTTACCTGTCAGACCTCACCCTTACTGGACTATCACCCCTGAGACAGAGGAATTCCAAAAAGCTGACAAGCTAGGCCCCAAGGAGGGGTTCCGGACATACCAGGGCTTTTGATTCAACATCCACATGCTCGAAGCCCCCCAAGGAGGAGCATTCTGGACATACCAGGACTTTTGCCTCAGTATCCCCTCAGGCTCTCCCAAACACTATATAACTCGCCCCTAGTCTGTAACCGGTGCTCTTCTCCCCCAGAGAAGTGCCCAGCGGGTTCCTTTCTTCCTTTCAATAAAGCCTGTTACTCTGGTCTTTCAGACTCCCATGGATTTCAACATTCTCTAAAGCATTTTCCTCAGTCTGTTAAGATCTCGCTTCCAGGCATATTCTTTTTTTGACTCAAATTTTTACAAAAATTCTCCACATTGGCCTGACCAGGCAGTAGCACCGTGGATAGATTGTCATCCTGAGATGATGAGGACTCAGGTTCAAAACCCTGAGGTTGCCGGCTTTAGCATAGGATCACTGGTATGAGTGTGGGATCATACACATGACCCCACGATTGCTGGCTTGAGCCCAAAGTTGCTGGCCTGAGCAAGGGATTACAGTACTTGCTCAGCTGGATTTCCCCCTTCCCCCCAAGGCATATATGAGAAAGCTATCAATGAAAAACTAAGGTACTACAACTACGAGCTGATGCTTCTTGTCTTTCTCCATTCCTGTCTGTCTCTCCCTTTCTCTCTAGGCTCTATGTTGAACTGGAGTACTGAGCATACTGGGATCCTAATCACTCTTACCTCAGCTCCTGAAGCAGTGGTTCAAGCCAGAAGAAAGAAACCCAGAGGACCTCAGGCTGCTACCCTCTCCTCCACCTAGCTTTCAACCCCTAGAACAGAGAGAGTGACACTGCCTGCTCTGAAGCCCTGGGTCAGTGATTGTGCCTGGGGGATAAACAGTTCTTAAAACAGATGTTCTTAAACTCTTCTTAAAGGAACTGATTACATTTGCAACCAAATATGGAGAAATTTGTCAAAGGTCGCTCTCATAAGCCTGGAGGATTTGGCAGTGATAGGCAACAGGGAGGAGATTCAACCTATGGACTAAATTGTAAATTGGCTACTTTGCAAGAGAAAACCAAAAATAAAGACAACTGAGGGAAGTCTTTCTGAAAAAGAACAAATACTAAACACTGACCTCATAATCTATTGTTTCAGAGGAACCACCTGATTGAATTTATTCATAGAGCAATTTATGTCAGGGCATTGTTGAAAACAGTAGAACAATCAGCTGGCAAACTGGTGAAACTTGACTGCTAGGCGGTCAGGAAATAAGAAGAGAACCCTACCCAAACTACTACAAGAATAACAACATCAGAAGTTTACAGCAGAAGTAGAATAAACTTGACCAAAGTAACCCAGTCAGCTACTAAACAAATAAAAATAATGGGAGGGGCTGGGATAACATGGTGGGGTGAAAAAGTAAACAAGTACCCAGAATTGCTACAACATATTATCTAAAACATTCTTTTTTCTTTTTTTTTTCTTTTTTTATTAATTTTTTTGTATTTTTCCAAAGCTGGAAACAGGGAGGCGGTCAGACAGACTCCCGCATGCGCCCGACCGGGATCCACCTGGCATGCCCACCAGGGGGCGATGCTCTGCCCCTCTGGGGCGTCTCTCTGTTGCATCCAGAGCCATCCTAGCACCTGAGGCAGAGGCCACAGAGCCATCCTTAGCGCCGGGGCCATCTTTGCTCCAATGGAGCCTTGGCTGCCGGAGGGGAAGAGAGAGACAGAGAGGAAGGAGAGGGGGAGGGGTGGAGAAGCAGATGGGCACCTCTCCTGTGTGCCCTGGCCGGGAATCGAACCCGGGACTCCTGCATGCCAGGCCAACACTCTACCACTGAGCCAACTGGCCAGGGCCTAAAACATTCTTTTTTCAACAAAAAATTTATGAGGCATACAAGTAAACAGGAAAGGATGACTCATATGCTGAAAAAAATGGAAGGGAAAGCAACCAGATGTTGAATTTATCAGAAAAAAAAAGAACTCAAAGTAGCCATTATAAACATGTTCATAGAATTAAAGAAAAAGAGATGAGTAAAGAAGAACAGCGCCTGAGCTGTGGTGGCGCAGTGGATAATGTGTTGACCTGGAACACTGAGGTCACTGGTTCAAAACCCTGGGCTTGCCTGGTCAAGGCACATATGGGAGTTGATACTTTCTGCTTCTCCCTCCTCCGTATCTCTTTCTCTCTCTCTCCTCTTTCCCTAAAAATGAATAAATAAAATCTAAAAAGAATATTAGTAAAAGAAGAAAAGTGGCTGTATGGCTAGTATCTGCAGCCACTGTCACAGCCGCCTGGCCAATGCAGGTTTGCATTTGATTCGGACAATAAGGGAGTAGCAGAGCCAAAAACTGGTGGTCCATTTTCCTTTATTCTAGACTCGCACTCAGCAAGCGAGTAAAAACAAAGACACTGGGCTTCAAAATCCACTCATTCAGTGCTCACAAAGCTACTGACTCATCCGAGTTTTCATAGAATCAAAGGCTTCCACCTAATCAGTCTTTTTTCTTCTTTTTTTGTATCTTTCTGAAGCTGAAAACGGGGAGAGACAGTCAGACAGACTCCCACATGCGCCCCACCAGGATCCACCTGGCACGCCCACCAGGGGGCAACGCTCTGCCCACCAGGGGGTGATACTCTGCCCCTCCGGGGCGTCGCTCTGGCGACCAGAGCCACTCTAGTGCCTGGGGCAGAGGCCAAGGAGCCATCCCCAGCACCCGGGCCATCTTTGCTCCAATGGAGCCTCTCTGTGGGAGGGGAAGAGAGAGACAGAGAGGAAGGAGAGGGGGAGGGGTGGAGAAGCAGATGGGCGCTTCTCCTGTGTACCCTGGCCGGGAATCAAACCCGGGACTTCTGCACGCCAGGCCGATGCTCTACCACTGAGCCAACCAGCCAGGGCCCATCTAATCAGTCTTATTCACCTCTGTTCCCTATCTCCTTCTCCTCTATGAACTGGCTTCTCCTTTCCCCATTCCACCATTCTGGCTGCCTCCTCTACATGGCTTCCCTGCCCTGCTACACCATGGGCTCTTCCTTTTACAAGAACAGATCACTATCTCCAAAATGGCCTCCTAGCTCTACCTTTTAAAACCTTTTGGCACAAAAGCCCTCCCCAACACATTTGCATAACCACGCCCCTTCCCAAGCAAGAAGGGCATTAATATTTTCACCTGGGCGACAGGCAGCACCATCTTTAACAATAAGGGTGAAAAAAAAACTTGATCTGCCCAACAGTGGCCCTGGCCAGTTGGCTCAGCAGTAGAACATCGCCCCATGTGTGAAAGTCCTGGGTTCAATTCCTGGTCAGGGCACACAGGAGAAGCAATCATCTGCCTCTCCAGCCCCACTCCCCTCTCTCTCTCTCTCTCTCTCTCTCTCCTCCTCCTCCTCCTCCTCCTCCTCCTCTTCCAGCAGCCAAGACTCGAACAGTTTGAGCAAGTTGGCCCTGGGTGATGAGGATGGCTCCATGGCCTTGCCTAAGGCTCTAAAACAGCTCAGTTGCCAAGCAATGAAGCAAAGCCCCAGATGTGCAGAGCATTGCCCCCTAGAGCTTGCTGGGTGAATCCTGGTCAGGGTGTATGTGGGAGTCTGTCTCTCTCTGCCTTTCTGCCTCCTAATTAATTAATTAATTAATTTTTTTTTAAAGAAGAAAAGGAAGATATGATAAGAATGTCATATTAAGACTCCGGTCAAGATGGTGGCATAGATAAAGATGGTACTTGCAGCCCACCCTTTCACATCAAAATCAGAACTAATCTACAGAACAACCATCATACAGAACCACCTGAAAACTGTCTGAGTGAAAGTCCTACAACTAAGGAATTATAAAAGAGTCAACCTCAGACTGGTAAGAAGGGCAGAGACCCTAAATGAGCTAGTCTCACACCCACCTGTGGCAGTTTTTTTTAAGACTTTATTAATTCATTTTAGAGAGAAGAGAGAGAAGGGGGGAGGAGCAAGAAGCATCAACTCTCATATGTGCCTTGACCAGGCAAGCCCAGGGTTTCAAACCAGCAAACTCAGCATTCCGAGTTGACAATTTATCCACTGAGCCACCACGGGTTAGGCCCACATGTGGCAGCTTAAAATTGGGGGGTGGGGACCCTGGCCAGTTGACTCAGTGGATAAAGCCTCGGCCTAGCCTGCAGACATTCCAGGTTCAATCCCGGGTCAGGGCACACATGAGAAGCAACCATCTGCTTCTCATCCCATCCCTCTTCCCATTCTCTCCCTCTTCTCCTCTCGCAGCTGGTGGCTCAATTGGTTTGAGCATTGCTCTGTGCTCTGACGATAGCTAAGTTGGTCCAAGCATCAGCCTCAGGTGCTGAATATAGCTCAGTACTCAAGCATCAGCCCCAGATGGGGTTTTTCAGATGGATCCCAGTCAGGGCGCAGGCAGGAGGCTGTCTCATCATCTCCCCTGCTCTCGATGAAAGAAAGAAAAGAAAAGGAAAGGAAAGGGAAGGGAAGGAAAGGAAAGGAAAGGAAAGGAAAGGAAAGGAAAGGAAAGGAAAGGAAAGGAAAGGAAAAGAAAAGAAAAGAATTCACTGGTATTCTGAAATCTCACAGTATATGCCTTGGATCCACAATTGGCATACATTGTACTGGACACCCAAGGTCTTCAATCTTGAAACATAACCTTCAGTTCCTGGAGACTTTAAGTATTTAGTTAGTGATTTGTCCCATCCATTTTCCATTCTCTCTGTCTGTCTATCTGTCTGTCTGTCTCTGATATTTTTGTGTCTCCTGAACTTGTTTTGTACTTTTTTCTCCTATTTTCCCCTTTTTCTTTGTCTTTTAACTCTACATGCTGGAACTTTTAAATTCTATTTTCAAACCCTTTTATTGAGGTTATTTATTTATTTTTCATCACAGAGGTAAGAATTACAATAAAGCTAGAGTTCTTTGATTTTTTTTTTAATTGTAAAAAGTAAATGAATTTTTTTTGTATTTTTGTATTTTTCTGAAGCTGGAAACAGGGAGAGACAGTCTGACAGACTCCCACATGCGCCCCACTGGGATCCACCCGGCACGCCCACCAGGGGCGACGCTCTGCCCAACAGGGGGCGATGCTCTGCCCCTCCGGGGCATCGCTCTGCTGTGACCAGAGCCACTCTAGCGCCTGGGGCAGAGGCCAAGGAGCCATCCCCAGCACCTGGGCCATCTTTGCTCCAATGGAGCCTTGGCTGCAGGAGGGGAAGAGAGAGACAGAGAGGAAGGAGGGGTGGGGGATGGAGAAGCAAATGGGCGCTTCTCCTATGTACCCTGGCCGGGAATCGAACCCGGGTCCCCCACACGCCAGGCCAACGCTCTACCGCTGAGCCAGCCGGCCAGGGCCGTAAATGAATTTTTTAAAAGTGCATAAAACATAAAAACACACACATTAATAAAGAATCATTAATAAGACTGACCAGGTGGTGGCGCAGTGAATAGAGTGTAGGTCTGGGACCCTGAAGACCTAAGTTCAAAACCCTGAGGTTGCCGGCTTGAGTTTAGGATCACAGACTTGACCCCACGGTCACTGGCTTGAGCCTAAGGTTGCTGGCTTGAGCAAGGAGTCACTGGCTTTGCTGGAGCTGCCTCCCCCCATCAAGGCAGTACGAGAAAGCATTCAATGAACAATGAACAACTAAGGTGCCACAACAAAGAATGGATACTTCTCATCTTTCTCCCTTCCTGTCTGTCTAGCCCTATCTGTTTCTTTCCCTGTCTCTGTTGCTCTCTAGCAAAAAAAAAAAAGGAATCTTTAATCCAACATTCAGGTAACAACTACCCAAGGCACAAATTAGAAGCATCTCAAAGGTCTCCTGTGTGCCTCTGCCTTTTAATAATACACTTCTGCCCCCTAAAGGTAACTACTACTATCCTAAATTTGGAGATAATAATTTCCTTCGTAAGTTTTACCACTTATATATGCATCTCCGAACAGAATGGCTTAATTTTTACTGTTTTTCACTTTTTATGAATGGAAACAAATGTTATTCTTCTTGTTTTCCTTTTTATGCTCAGCATCATGTTCATGAGATTCATCGTGTTATATATGGATATAGTTCATTGCTGTATGCTATACTGTGGGAGACTACAAGTAGCAAAGCTCTTGTAGTTTGAGGCTTAGCAAAAGGCTAACTTCTCCCTCTCCCCCCTCCATATTGGCTATAAAGCTGAGTATTTACACTTACTCCAATTCCCCACCGTACTTGCTTGGTTAAGTTGCTAAAGGCTAAGTTTTTCTCCACACCTCCAGGTTAGCTGTAATGCTGAATTGTTTGTACTCATCCTATCCTCCATGTCCCTCAGAGAGGCTGGAGGCAGTTTCTTTTTTATTCTTTGTTTCGTGAAGTTAAGATGTTATGTATGATGGGGTTTTTCTGCACTTGAGAGAATTCTTGGGTTGCCTTGGAAATGTGACTTTTTGTTTTAATGAAGTTTGATTTGTTAATGACTTCACTTTGCCTTATAAATAAAGCAGGTAGGGTGGTGGAGACTCGCCTTTTGCAAGCTATCCTTTGCGTTGGAAGGAGTCCTCCTGAGCCCATCCTATTTCTCTTTAAGTCTTTTTTCTTAATTCCACACTCAGCTGTTCCCACTCAGGACCTGGAATTACTAGCCACACTGGTTCGCAGCACTATACAATTTTAGAAGAAAACAGGAGAAAAAAATTGCAACGTTGGGATAAGCACATATTTCTTAAACAGGACATCAAAAAGCACTAAAAAAGTTTTATAAATTGAGCCCTGACCAGTTGTCTCAGTGATAGAGTATCGGTCTGCAATGTGGAAGTCCCAGGTTCAATTCCCAGTCAGGGCACACAGGAGAAGTGCCCATCTATTTCTCCACCCCTCCCCTCTTGCTTCTCTCTCTCTCTCTCTCTTTCTCTCTCTTTCTCTCTCTCTCTCTCTTCCTTTCCTGCAGCCATGGCTCAATTGGAGTGATTTGGCCCCAGGCACTGAGAATGACTCCATGGCCTTCGTCCCAGGTGTTAAGAAGGGCTTGGTTGCTGAGCAATGGAGCAATGTCCTAGATGGGCAGACCATTGCCCTCTAATGGGCTTGCTGGATGGATCCTCATTGGGGCATATGCAAGAATCTGTCTCTGTCTTCCCTCCTCTTGCTGAATAAAAAAAATTATAATTTGTCATCCACCAAAATTTTAAAATCTGTTCTTCAAAAGACCACCATTGGCCTCACCTGTGGTGGTGCAGTGGCTAAAGTGTCGACCTGGAAATGCTGAGGTCGCCGGTTCAAAACCCTGGGCTTGCCTGGTCAAGGCACATGTGGGAGTTAATGCTTCCAGTTCCTCCCCCCCTTCTCTCTCTCTATCTCTCCTCTGTCTCTCCCTCTCCTCTCTAAAATGAATAAATAAAATTTTTTTTTAAAAAAGACCACCATTAAGTAAATGAAAAGGGAAACCATAGACTAGGGGAAAATAATTCCATTCCATTTTTCATGATGGACATAAAGATTGAATATGTAAAGAATTTCTGGCCCTGGCTGGTTGGCTCAGTGGTAGAGTGTTGGCCTGGTATGTGGATGTCCCAGGTTCGATTCCCAGTCAGGGCACACAGGAGAAGTGAACATTTGCTTCCTCCCTCTCCTCCTCCTCTTTCTCACTCTCTCTCTTTCTCTCTCTCTTTTCCTCCCACAGCCATGGTTCGATTGGTTAAAGGGAGTTGACCCCCACCACTGAGGATAGCTCTGTGGCCTCTGCCTCAGGCACTAAAAATAACTCAGTTGCCAAGTAACTGAGCAACTTCTCCAGATGGGCAGAACATCACCCTATGTGGGGTTTGCTGGGTAGATCCTGGTAGGGGTGCATGTGGGAGTCTGTCTCTCTGCCTCCACTCCTTTCACTTAATAAAAAATAAAAAAAAGAATTTCTATTCTGAATAATAAAATAAATGACCTATTTTAAAAATGGGCAAAATATTTGAACAAACATTTACATGATAGGTTACACAATGGCCAATAGTACATTAAAAAGTACTTGATATCAGTAGTTATCAGGGAAATATAAATTAATATTCTACCAGAATGGCTAAAATAAAAAAAACTGACAAAGTATTAATGAGAATGTGAAACAACAACAATAATATGTTGTTGGCAGAAATGTCAAATGGTACAACTTGGAAAACAGTATGGCTGTTATAAAGTATACTTACCATTTGTCCCCAAAAAAGCACTCTTAAGTACCTACTTAGGAGAAATAAAAGCACATATTCATACAAATACATGTATCCCAACATTCACAGTAGCTTTAATCATAATAAGTAAAACACCAAAATAACTTAAATATCCATCAAATGGATAAAGCATCGTGGTATATTGATACAATGGAATACTATTCCGCAGTAAAAAGGAACAAACAGATGATTTGTGCAACAACGTGGATAATTATGCCTGCTTATGCATGCTAAAGTATTTAAGGGAAATATACTGCTGTCTTTAAAATACATCAAAATATAAGATGGATTTATAAGATATATTGTTATGTAAGATAAGTTACCATATGCATATAAGCAAGTATACTAGAATCTAATGATATAACCTAGTGGTAGGTATTTGGTTGCTCACTGTAAAATTCAGCTTTGCTTTATGATTGAACATTTTTATAACAAAAGATTTGAGAATAAAACATTGTGCTGAGTCAAAGAATCCAGACACACAAAAAGTACGTACTGTATGGTTTATTTATACAAAATTCTGGAACAGACAAAACAAATCTATAGTGACATAGAATACATCAGAGGTTCCTATGAGAAGTGTTGATTATAAAGGGGCATGAGGTACATTTTGGAGTAGTGGAAATATCCTATATATTGACTGAGTAGTAGTTACATGGGATATACATTTATCAAATTCAATAAACTGTCCACTTAAAATGAGTGTATTTATTTACATTCTATGAATTTTACATTGATCAAGTTGATTTTAAAATAAACAGGCAAACAAAAGTGGATTGGCAGCTCTGAGCTCCTCTTCTATGAATGATCTTCTAGCTGAGCTATTAACTTGGGGAACTTTCATTATCGATATTTTTAAAATTTTCCTTTTAAATTGATCAGATTTAGCAGAGATGACAATTCTAATCTGTCCACAGAGGAAGGGCTGGGTTGCCAGAACTCTCAAAGGGGAGAGGGAAGAAACTGATGAGGTTTCCTAATTCAAAAAGCATACCTCGGCCCTGGCCATTTGGCTCAGTGGTAGAGCATCAGCCCGGCATGTGGAAGTCTCAGGTTCAATTCCCGGCCGAGGCACACAGGAAAAGCGCCATCTGCTTCTCCATCCTTACCCCTCTCCTTTCTCTCCATCTCTCTCTTCCTCTCCAGCAGCCAAGGCTACATTAGAGCAAAGTTGACCCAGGTGCTGGAATGGCTCCGGTTGCAGCAGAGCAACAGCCCAGTTGGGCAGAGCATCGCCCCCTGGTGGGCATGCCAGGTAGGTCCCAGTTGGGCGCATGCAGGAGTCTGTCTCTCCGCCTCCCAGCTTCTCACTTTGAAAAATACAAAAAAAAAGCATACCTCTCTTTGTTGGACACTCCTGACCTCCCCCATTCATGAAACCTTTTCTTTCTTTGTTTCTAAACCCCAACTCTCTAGTTTTACCTCCCATATTTCTGAGGTTGTCTCTCTCTCTCTCTTTTTTTTTTAGAGAGACACAGAGAGAGAGAGAAGGGAGAGGAGCAGAAAGCATCAACTCCCATATGTGCCTTGACCAGGCAAGCCCAGGGTTTTGAACCGGCAACCTCAGAGTTCCCAGGTCGACACTTTATCCACTGCGCCACCACAGGTCAGGCCCCTCAGTCTCTTTATGCAGTTCCTTTTGTTTATTTGTCCCTTAAATATTGGTTCTTCCTTGACCCTCTTCTTTTGGTCAACCAGGGTTTATCTTTTGCTTTAGCGATCACGCATCTCTCTACTGCTCTCTATTGTGTTTGTGTAGTTTTCATGTCCATCTAATTTGTCCCATGGCCTGTTGCAGTTCTGTCTATCTGTTGACTACCTTTACAAAGCACTAAAGGAATGTGTTGAGTACAGAGTATGACACAGAAACACTCAAGGCCAGAGGTGAGAAAAATCATCAGAGTTCAAAGGGCACCAGCTGAGTCAACAACATGCCAGGCCTGGAGGTAGATGTTGACACAGATGAGGACCAAACCCAGGTATAGAGGTGGCATTCCTGTGTCATACTGCTGCTGGTTCTTACTTATGATGACTTACTTCATGATGTGGCTCCCCAGCAAGGAGCCCCTTCCCCACACAAAGTAAACGCTCTGGCACTCATTATGACTGAACATTTTATTTATTTATTTATTTATTTATTTATTTATTTATTTATTTATAGCAAGAAGGACAGAGACAAAGAGAGAAACAGAGAGAGGGACAGACACAGACAGACACACAGGAAGGGAGAGAGATGAGAAGCATTAATGCTTCCTTGTGGCACCTTAGTTGTTCATTGATTATTTTCTCATATGTGACTTGACTGGGGGGCTGTAGCAGAGTGAGTGACCCCTTGCTCAAGCCAGCGACTTTGGGCTTCAAGCTAGAGATTTTTGGGCTCAAGCCAGCTACCATGGGGTCACATCTATGATCCCACATTCAAGCCAGTGTGACCCTGTGCTCAAGCTGGTGACCCTGTGCTCAAGCCGGATGAGTCTGCGCTCAAGCTGGTTACTCCAGGGTTCCAAACCTGGGTCCTCTGCATCCCAGTCCTACACTCCATCCACTGCACTACCTCCTGATCAGGCTGATTGAATATTTTATAATAAAATGTTGAGGAAGAAAACATTGTGTTAAGTGCAAGAAGTCAGATACCAAAAAATATGCACTGCTTCAGAGCCTAACACTGAAGTTAGAGATCGGGCTATTCTAGTCCCCCAAGGCTGAAGGCTTAGACTCCAAGGAAGAATCTGTCGTATCTTTTCCTGGGGTTTGCAAAGGTAGTTTGACAAGGGGAGTTACTATTTATTTTAAAGTAGGTATGTAGTAAATGGTAGTTATTATTTTAGCCTGTATATATTTTCATGCTTTTTATACACATCAGCTAATGTAATTCTCTGATAGGGATCATTACCCCCATTTTACTAATGGAAAAACTGAGGCTTAGAGAGGTCAAATAATTAAGTAATCAAAGTATAAAGTCATATAGGTAATGAATGGCAGAAGTTGGGTTCAAAAGCAAGGAGTCTAGCCTGACCAGGCAGTGGGGCAGTGGATAGAGCGTCGGACTGGGATGCAGAGGACCCAGGTTCAAGACCCCAAGGTCACCAGCTTGAGTGCGGGCTCATCTGGTTTGAGCAAAGCTCACCAGCTTGGACCCAAGGTCGCTGGCTTGAGCAAGGGGTTACTAGGTCTGCTGAAGGCCCGCGGTCAAGGCACATGTGAGAAAGCAGTCAATGAACAACTAAGGTGTTGCAATGCGCAACGAAAAACTAATGATTGATGCTTCTCATCTCTCCGTTCCTGTCTGTCCTTGTCTATTCCTCTCTTTGTCTCAATAAAAATAAAAAAAGCAAGGAGTCTAACTCTAGAGCTCAGGCTATAAGAGAGGTCTGTTGCCTGTTGTTGATCAAAACGGTGGCCATTTTGGGAATAGAGACGCCCCCTGTTCCCATCCCGTATAGAGATACTGCTATGACGAATTTTTTACTGTGTTCATCGTTTTAACTCTTTTAGAATGTTGCATAGTTGAAATCATACAATATGCAGCCCTTTCAGATTGGCTTCTTTCACTTAGTAATATACATTTACGTTCCTCTAGGTAGTTCAGTTGGTTAGAGCATTGTCCGGATATGCCAACGTTATGGGTTTGGTCCCCGGTTAGGGCACATACAGATCAACCATTGAATGCATAAATAAGTAGAACAGCAAGTCAATGTCTCTCTCATTCTCTCTCTTTCTAAAATCAATCAATAACATTTAAAAAAAAAATTTCTCCAAGTCTTATCATGACTCGATAGGTCATTTTCTTTTTAGCACTGAATAATATTCTATTATCTGGATGTACCACAGTTTATTTTTCTTGGTTTCTTCCAAGTTTTGGCAATTGTGAGTAAAGCTTTATAAAGCTATGTGCAAGTTTTTATGTAGACATAAATTCTCAACCCCTTTTGTCAAATGCCAAGAAGCATAATTGCGGATCATGTGGCAAAGGTATGAATAGTTTTGTCAGAAACTGCTAAACTGTCTTTCATACACATCATTTTGTTTTAAAAATGTATTGAATTTTGGAGGGATATAAATACAAACATTTTCTATACAAATATTAGTCAAAAAACACTGTTTCAAGGCAGGAATACATTCTCTGAAGTTTGGGTTTTAAAAATCCAGATGCATTCTACTGGGAAGCCATGAACCAGGCAGGTGCTTTGAGGGATATGATAGTGTATGCATTTCTTTTTTTGTTTAATTTTGTTCTTCTTGACTAACCTTTAAGATACATGAAACCCAAGATACATGTCTCTTTCTTTCTTTTTTTTTTTTTTAGTGAGAGAGAGAGAGAAAGAGGGAGAGGGACAGATAGGGACAGACAGACAGGAAGAGAGAGAGAGATGATAAGCATCAATTCTTCATTGCAGCTCCTTAGTTGTTCACTGATTGCTTTATCATACGTGCTTTGATGGAGTAGAGGGTGGGACTCCAGCTGAGCCAGTGACCCCTTGTTCAAACCAGGGACCTTGGGCTTCAAGCCAGCAACCATGAGATCATGTCTATGATCCCACGCTCACGCCAGCGACCTCAGGGTTTCGATCCTGGGTCCTCAGCATCCCAGGCCTATGCTCTATCCACTGCATCACTGCCTGGTCAGGCTGGATCTTGACTCTTCTGTTTCTCTTTAGACATTTAGCACTTAGCACAGTTCCTGGCACACAGTAGGTCCTTGAATTAACTGGTTAACACTTACTCCTTTAACAAAATAACTCCCAAGGCCCTGGCCAGATAACTTAGTTGGTTAGAGCATTGCCCGGCAGTGCAGAGGTTGCCAGTTTGATCCCTGGTCAGGGCACATACAGGAGCAGATTAATGTTCCTGTCTCTCTCTCTCTAACTAAAATTAATTTAGAAAAATATAAGAACCCCCAAATAGCGGTAGCTTAACACAATAGAAATTTATGTTGTCAATATCTAACTGATCAATGCAGGTGTTTCTGGCAGGCAGCTTCCCTCTATTCAGTGATTTCAGGGACTGAGACCCTTTCATATTTTGTCTTCACCATTCCCAGGGGACTTGTGATTCTCAGCAGTCAGTCAGCACCTCACTTCCAATCACATCCCATTGGTGAAAACTAGACATATGATCACACTGACAAGCACAGTGTGTGTATGTGTGCGTTAGGGGGGAAAGCGTGTGGAAAACCATAGACCCTGGCCTGCCAGCCACTTTTCAAGAACAACTCCACTATATCAAAAAGGGAAAGATTTTAGAAGGCAGACAGCCATCTCTGCCATAGTGTTTAAATATTTGTCGAATGAATGAACACGGTTTTTGGAACTGCCTTATTCTTTGCAAATGTAATGCCATGTAATTTCAGGATATGGAGAAGCTCAGATGCAGTCCATGCAACTATGCAACTATTAGTGGTTCTGTTGACTTTATAAGTTCTTTGGCAACATGTGGTAACAAGGTGTGGAGAAACCTCCTGCCTGAACCAACTAAAAAAAAACATCAAAAAAATGTTTTCAGACATTGGACATCAAGTAGTACAAGGCAGTGATCCTTCAGACAGGTGAGCCCTATGATTACCCTTGCTTGCTGCCTGGAAATACTTTTTCTTTTTCTTTTTTTCTTATTAAGTGAGTGGCAGGGAGGGGGTGAGAGACAGACTGCTGCATTTGCCCCAATCCCCCAACCAGAATGTACCTGCAAACCCCTGAGTGATGCTCTGCTCCTCTGAGGCCGCTGCTCTGTTGCTCCATAACCGAGCTATTTTAGTGCCTGAGGTGAGGCCATGTAGCCATCCTCAGTGCCAGGGGCCAACTTGCTCGAACCACTTGAGCCATGGCTGCAGTAGGGGAAGTAGGGGGGAGTGGAGAAGCAGATGATCACTTTTCCTGTGTGCCCTGACCGGGAATTGAACCTGAGACTTTCACACGGGCCAACGCTCTACTGCTGAGCCAACTGGCCAGGGCTGAAAATAGTTTTCAAGCCATAACACAGAAAGGGAAAACTCAAGGAGAGCCTGGTAGTCTCCTTAAATTGAGAAGACATAGTCCAGAGAGGACAAGGTGCCTAGAGTTTGCAGGGCAAAGGACAAGAGGTGAGAAACCCGCACAGAGAGCACAGAGTCCCTCTTGAGTTTTCTGCTGAATTCTAATTAGTACATTTGAGGAAGGAAACTACCTAAGTCTGGACAAGAACTACCTGAAAGGATCATGGAAAATTATTTTTAAAGACCAACTAAGGGAGTGACGTCACGGAAATGGCGCCGTGAGAAGTGCGTCCGACAGCTCTCCCCTAAATCACAACAAATTTATCAACTAGAAACAGAAAAATTTATCCTCGGAGCATTCCGGAGTTCCACACAAACTGAAAGCAAAAGGACTGTTATCACTTGAATCTGAGAGACGAGGGTGTGGAGGAAGCTACCGCAGCAGCGACGCTCATTCAAGCCGCGAGGGAGTGCGCCTGCGTGCTATCAATAAGACCACCCTCAGATGCCGATAAGAAAGAGGAAATCAAATATTATGGATACAAAAGAAAGAGAGGTAACACAAATAGATGTGGAAAAATCTATGGAGAAAAGACTTAACATATTGGAAGCCTTGCAGCTAAATGACAGAGAATTTAAAATACAAATCTTAAAAATACTCAGAGATATACAAGAAAACACAGAAAGGCAATATAGGGAGATCAGAAAACAACTCAATGAACACAAAGAATATATTACCAAGGAAATTGAAACTATAAAAACAAATCAAACAGAAATGAAAAACTCAATTCACGAGCTGAAAAACGAGGTAACAAGCTTAGCTAACAGAACAGCCCAGATTGAAGATAGGATTAGTGAAATAAAAGACAAACAACTTGAGGCACAACAGAGAGAAGAAGAAAGAGACTCAAAAATAATAAAAAATGAGAAAGCCCTACAGGAATTGTCTGACTCCATCAGAAAGAATAACATAAGAATTATAGGTATATCAGAGGGAGAAGAGAAAGAAAATGGAATGGAGAATATACTCAAACAAATAATAGACGAGAACTTCCCAAGCCTGTGGAAGGAACTAAAGCCTCAAATTCAAGAAGCAAACAGAACACCAAGTTTTCTTAACCCCAACAACCCCACTCCAAGGCACATCATAATAAAGATGACACAAACCAATGACAAAGAAAAAATTCTCAAGGCAGCCAGGGAAAAGAAGAGTACAACATATAAAGGAAGGCCTATTAGATTATCATCAGATTTCTCAGCAGAAACTCTACAAGCTAGAAGAAAGTGGACCCCAATATTTAAAGCCCTGAAAGAGAGGAACTTTCAGCCAAGAATACTATACCCATCAAAGCTATCCTTCAAGTATGAAGGAGATATAAAAACATTCACAAATACAGAAAAGATGAGAGAATTTATCAACAGAAAGCCCCCACTCCAGGAAATACTAAGGGGGGTTCTCCAACCAGATTCAAAGAACAAAAGAAAACAACACCACAAGTAACAGCTCCACCAAGAACACAATAAAACCAAACTTAAACTGTGACAACAAAGGAAAAAAAGGGGGGAGAGGATGGAGATTAACAGTAGCAAAGGATGATGAAGTGCAGAAATACTTATAAGATAGGGTACTACAATGAATATGGTAGGTACCCTTTTCATTACTTAATGGTAACCACCCTTAAAAAAACCACCACAAAAACACTTGACTTAAAAAAGGTAGCAACAGAGGAAAGAAGTATGGAACACAAACAAACAAAAACAAATGATAGAAAAACAAAAGAGAAGAATCAAACTAGATACAAAACTAACAGAAAGCAATTTATAAAATGGCAGTAGGGAACCCACAAGTGTCAATAATTACACTAAATGTAAATGGATTAAACTTACCAATAAAAAGACACAGAGTAGCAGAATGGATGAAAAAAGAAAATCCAACTGTATGCTGCCTACAAGAAACACATCTAAGCAACAAGGATAAAAACAAATTCAAAGTGAAAGGCTGGAAAACAATACTCCAAGCAAACAACACCCAAAAAAAAGCAGGCGTAGCAATACTCATATCTAATAATGCTGACTACAAGACAGAAAAAGTACTCAGAGACAAAAATGGTCATTTCATAATGATTAAGGGGAAGTTGAATCAAGAAGACATAACAATCCTTAATATATATGCACCAAACCAAGGAGCACCAAAATATATAAGACAGCTACTTATTGACCTTAAAACAAAAACTAACAAAAATACAATCATACTTGGAGACCTCAATACACCGCTGACGGCTCTAGATCGGTCATCCAAACAGAGAATCAATAAAGATATAGTGGCCTTAAACGAAATACTAGAACACCTGGATATGATAGACATCTACAGGACACTTCATCCCAAAGCGACAGAGTATACATTTTTCTCTAGTGTACATGGAACATTCTCAAGAATTGACCATATGTTGGGCCACAAAGACAATATCAGCAAATTTAGAAACATTGAAATTGTACCAAGCATATTTTCTGATCATAAAGCCTTGAAACTAGAATTCAACTGCAAAAAAGAGGGGGAAAAACCCACAAAAATGTGGAAACTAAACAACATACTTCTAAAAAATGAATGGGTCAAAGAAGAAATAAGCGCAGAGATCAAAAGATATATACAGACAAATGAAAATGAAAATACGACATATCAGAATCTCTGGGATGCAGCAAAAGCATTAATAAGAGGAAAGTTCATATCACTTCAGGCCTATATGAACAAACAAGAGAGAGCCGAAGTAAACCACTTAACTTCACACCTTAAGGAACTAGAAAAAGAAGAACAAAGACAACCCAAAACCAGCCGAAGAAAGGAGATAATAAAAATCAGAACAGAAATAAATGAAATAGAGAACAGAAAAACTATAGAAAAAATCAATAAAACAAGGAGCTGGTTCTTTGAAAAGATCAACAAAATTGACAAACCCTTGGCAAGACTCACCAAGGAAAAAAGACACAGGACTCAAATAAATAAAATCCAAAATGAAAGAGGAGAGATCACCACAGACATCATAGAAATACAAAGAATTATTGTAGAATACTATGAAAAATTATATGCCACCAAATACAACAATCTAGAAGAAATGGATAAATTCCTAGAACAATACAACCTTCCTAGACTGAGTCATGAAGAAGCAGAAAGCCTAAACAGACCAATCAGCAGGGAGGAAATAGAAAAAACTATTAAAAATCTCCCCAAAAATAAAAGTCCAGGCCCAGACGGTTATACTAGTGAATTCTATCAAACATTCAAAGAAGACTTGGTTCCTATTCTACTCAAAGTCTTCCAAAAAATTGAAGAAGAAGCAATACTTCCAAACACATTTTATGAGGCCAACATAACCCTCATACCAAAACCTGGCAAGGATGGCACAAAGAAAGAAAACTACAGACCAATGTCTCTAATGAATACAGATGCTAAAATACTAAACAAAATACTGGCAAACCGAATACAACAACATATTAAAAAAATAATACATCATGATCAAGTGGGATTCATCCCAGAATCTCAAGGATGGTTCAACATACGCAAAACGGTTAACGTAATACACCATATCAACAAAACAAAGAACCAATACAGTAAGGTCGCAGGATACAAAATTAACATACAAAAGTCCATAGCCTTTCTATATGCCAACAATGAAATATTAGAAAACGAACTCAAAAAAATAATCCCCTTCACGATTGCAACAAAAAAAATAAAATACCTAGGAATAAACATAACAAAGAACGTAAAGGACCTATATAATGAAAATTACAAAGCATTGTTAAGGGAAATCGAAAAAGATACAATGAGATGGAAAAATATTCCTTGTTCTTGGATAGGAAGAATAAATATAATCAAAATGGCCATATTACCCAAAGCAATATACAAATTTAATGCAATTCCCATCAAAATCCCTATGAGATTTTTTAAAGAAATGGAACAAAAAATCATCAGATTTATATGGAACTATAAAAAACCCCGAATAGCCAAAACAATCCTAAGGAAAAAGAATGAAGCTGGGGGCATTACAATACCTGACTTTAAACTATATTATAGGGCCACGATAATCAAAACAGCATGGTATTGGCAAAAAAATAGACACTCAGACCAATGGAACAGAATAGAAAGCCCAGAAATAAAACCACATATATATGGTCAAATAATCTTTGATAAAGGGGCCAACAACACACAATGGAGAAAAGAAAGCCTCTTCAACAAATGGTGTTGGGAAAACTGGAAAGCCACATGCAAAAGAATGAAACTCGACTACAGCCTGTCCCCGTGTACTAAAATTAATTCAAAATGGATCAAAGACCTAAATATAAGACCTGAAACAATAAAGTACATAGAAGAAGACATAGGTACTAAAATCATGGACCTGGGTTTTAAAGAACATTTCATGAACTTGACTCCAATGGCAAGAGAAGTGAAGGCAAAGATAAATGAATGGGACTACATCAGAATTAAAAGTTTTTGCTCAGCAAGAGAAACTGATATCAAAATAAACAGACAGCCAACTATATGGGAACTGATATTTTCAAACGACAGCTCAGATAAGGGCCTAATATCCAAAATTTACAAAGAACTCATAAAACTCAACAACAAACAAACAAACAATCCAATAAAAAAATGGGAAGAGGACATGAACAGACACTTCTCCCAGGAAGAGATACAAATGGCCAACAGATATATGAAAAGATGCTCAGCTTCATTAGTTATTAGAGAAATGCAAATCAAAACTACAATGAGATACCACCTCACTCCTGTTAGATTAGCTATTATCAACAAGACGGGTAATAGCAAATGTTGGAGAGGCTGTGGAGAAAAAGGAACCCTCATTCACTGTTGGTGGGACTGTAAAGTAGTACAACCATTATGGAGGAAAGTATGGTGGTTCCTCAAAAAACTGCAAATAGAACTACCTTATGACCCAGCAATCCCTCTACTGGGTATATACCCCAAAACCTCAGAAACATTGATACGTGAAGACACATGTAGCCCCATGTTCATTGCAGCACTGTTCACAGTGGCCAAGACATGGAAACAACCAAAAAGCCCTTCAATAGAAGACTGGATAAAGAAGATGTGGCACATATACACTATGGAATACTACTCAGCCATAAGAAATGATGACATCAGATCATTTACAGCAAAATGGTGGGATCTTGATAACATTATAAGGAGTGAAATAAGCAAATCAGAAAAAAACAAGAACTACATGATTCCATACATTGGTGGAACATAAAAATGAGACTAAGAGACATGGACAAGAGTGTGGTGGTTACCAAGGGTGGGAGGGGAGGGAGGACATGGGAGGGAGGGAGGGAGAGAGTTAGGGGGAGGGGGAGGGGCACAGAGAACTAGATAGAGGGTGACGGAGGACAATCTGACTTTGGGCGAGGGGTTTGCAACATAATTTGATGACAAAATAACCTAGACATGTTTTCTTTGAATATATGTACCCTGATTTATTAATGTCATCCCATTACCATTAATAAAAATTTATTAAAAAAAAAAAAAAAAAAAAAAAAGACCAACTAAGGCCTGATCTGTGGTGGCGCAGTGGATAAAGCGTCGACCAGGAAATGCTGAGGTTGCTGGTTCGAAACCCTGGGCTTGCCTGGTCAAGGCACATATGGAAGTTGATGCTTCCAGCTCCTCCCCCCTTCTCTCTCTCTGTCTCTCTCTCCCTCTCTCTCTCCTCTCTAAAAACAAATAAAGAAAAAAAAATTTTTTTAAAAACCAACTAGGGATGAAAATAGTTTGTTTGCACCAGAGAGGAAAATCTTACAATTCATGGATCACTGAGTAATTGGGGAAAATTAGTCCTAGACAAAAGGCTACTGTGGTCCCATACAACAACGCTTAAGAAAAAGTTTCAAAAGGATTAAACTGTTTATAAATAATAACTGCTTCTCAGAACAAAGCTAAAAAATATTTATAGGAAAGCAAAAAAATATCTAGAATCCAACAAGGTCAAGTTCACAACATCTGGCATTTAATTAAAAATTTTTTTAAATGCAAAGAACTGGGAAAATATGATCAGTATCAGTGGTAGTCAACCTGGTCCCTACCGCCCACTAGTGGGTGTTCCAGCTTTCATGGTGGGCGGTAGCGGTGCAACCAAAGTATAAATAAAAAGATAGATTTAACTATAGTAAGTTATCTTATAAAGATTTATTCTGCTAAACTGAGTGAAAATCTGATATAAAGTACTTGGTAAGTAATTATTATTATATGCTTTAACTTGCTGTAACTCTGCTTTATAAATTTTATAAAGTAAAGTTCCTTCCCTACTTTATAAATCACCATTACTGTGGAACCAGTGGGCGGTTAGAAAATTTTACTACTAACAGATACAAAAGTGGGCAGTAGGTATAAAAAGGATGACTACCCCTGATCAATATGATGACTACAATCAGTCAATAGAATCAGACCCAGAAATAGCAACATAATTAGCAACAGATTAGACACTGAAAAAGAAAAGATTAGTGCATCTGAAGACAGAGATATAAAAACTATAAAAAAAAGAACACAGAAAAAAAGACTGAAAGAAAAAAATAAACACTATTAGGATAGCTGTAATTGAACTCCAAGCAGCCTAATATACATGTAATTGGAGTCCCTGACGGAGGGTGTGGAAGACAGAAAAAAATACTTGGAGAAATAATGGCTGAGAACTATAAATTACATAAAAGCTGTAAACCCACAGATCAAAAAAGGTTAAAAAAAAACACAATCAAGTATAAAACACATGAATAAAATTACATCAAATGGCATGATAAACTGCTTAAAACCAGTGAGATGCCCCTGGATATAAATGACCTTTCCCTTTGGACTGGAACTGACTGAACTAAAGACACAGTATCCCTGGAGCTTGGCCAGAATGTGAAGTTTAGCATCTGTTCCATTCCAGACTCTTTACATGAATTAGGTCAGCTCTAAAACAGGAGATTCAGTCTCAAACAATACCAACTATCAACAGGTTTTATTCAAAGAGGTTGCCATTTATTTACTCTTTTTTTTTTTTCCTTCCTGGCTTGGCGATCTTCTTGAATTTTTTATCTATGCTCACGTCCTTTTTACTTGCACAATCCATTTGGACAGGACTTTTTGTCTTTAAATCCCAGTGTTTGCTCCAAACCTGATTTAGTCACCACCTTCTGCCCTAGCCCTCAGGACTTATTCCAAATAAATCAACCACTTCCCTACCAGTTTCCTTGTGAAAGTTTTCCAGGAAATTTTAAGAGAGTTGATCTTAAAAGTTCTCAACACAAGAACAAAAAACCTGTAACTATCTGAGGTGATGCATGTTAATTAAACTTATTCTGGTAAGCATTTTTAAATGCATACATATATCAAATTACTATGTTGTACACCTAGAATGAATACAAAGTTGTATGTCAATTACATTTCAATAAATAAAAATTTTCAGAAATAAGTTAAACCTTCTGACTATGTGGCCAAACTCTAGACAATGTTGGGATCCACTTCAGTGGTATGAAATTTTTATCAAATTTAAAGTTGAGTTGTTCAATTGCATTTGTTATATAAATTAGAAGCCTGAATTGAAATATGCCTTCACATCAAATACACTTTATGAAAAATACCTGTATTCTTGAGCAATAACGACTAGTACTATTGACACAAATATTTATACTAACTCTACAACAAGGCACTTTTGTATAAGTAAATCTGAATAAAGTATTTTGGAACACTTTTTGCATTACTGCAAAATTGAATATTTTTAATTGCTTGCTTCTTCAATGGTATTAAAATCATTAGCCTTCCACAAACATGGGTTTCTGATCATATAGATCTTTGTCAAAGACACTTGGACACACTTCTGCTGTATATAAAAAAAAAAAGCTTAAATGTCTATATAGAATCATATGTGTATAGCCCTAACATAAACCAGAATGGATGGTATAGCTTTAGTAACCCAAAAGGAAGCCACCAGAGGCAGATTTAACAGCGGGCACACCGGGCATGCGCCCTGGGCCCCGACTTCTGAAGGGCCCCGCAAAACCCCAACCTTACACTTTTTTCTAATGACACCGAGTTTGGTTTCATATGTGCAATTTTAACATTAATACTACATAATATTTTTTATTTCTTTAAAAATATGGTTAACACATATTTTTATTTTCCCTGTCTTTCCTTTTTTTAAGGGGCCCAATATTTTCTTCTGCTCCCGGGGCCTCAACCAACATTAATCCACTTATACTAAGACCAAAGAAGTTCTAGAACACAGCTTTATTTTTATATTGGTGAACATTTGGACCTGCAATGGGGTAACAGGGAAGAAGTGAAAATATAAAAGTGGTTTTTGTTGGAATCCATGGGAGTCCGAAAAGACCAGAGTAACAGGCTTTATTAAAGGAAGAAAGGAACCCTGCTGGGCACTTCTCTGGGGGAGAAGAGCGCTGGTTACAGACTAGGGGTGAATTTTATAGCGTTTGGGGGAGCCTGAGGGGGTATTGAGTCAAAAGTTCTGGTATGTTCCCTTTTACGGTTTTATGGTTTCTGCTTCCTGGAATGCTTCTCCTTGAGAGGTTGATCAGCTTTCTGGGACTCTTCCGCCTCAGGGGCGATTTTCCAGTAAGTAAAGGTGAGGTCAGGGACAACAAAAGGGCAGTTTGGATTTCTGGTGAATTCATATATCTATCAGTTTTAGTCTCAAAAAGTTCAGAAAGCAAGACAATAGTCAAACAAAGGCAAATAAGGTGAATCATAAATTAAATATTTATATAAGCAGCAGGCTAGGGGCATGAAGAAATGAAGTTTATTACAGTTTTGTCTGAAATTAGGTTTCATTAAGTAAGCAAGGAGTGAAAGGGAATGTGGGACACTAAAGAAAACAACCTGGGTTTTAAGCAGTTGCTAGATGTTGAGCTTTGAAACTTTTATGACACAGAAGCTAAAATCTATGTGGTTTGTGGTTTAGCGAACAGATGTTTCAGTATTTCCTGTGGCCTTTGGAGACTGTAGGACCCTGAGAACAGAAGACAACGTTTTTCTATTAATCTAGATAATCAGGTTAGCTTCACTCTATCATAAACATACACAAGTCACCTCCCGGAGGAATGAACTATTTAATATATGAAGCAAGTATAATAAGTGCTTGTAAGTAGATAAGGAGAGGCAATCGATATATAAATTGGGTAAAATTATCTATTTTGATAAAGATGGAGATTTATCTGATGTAAAAGAGAAGACTGGTATACATTAAATAGAAAAGTGACATTTTAAAACTCTTTCAACATCTGATGGTTGTGTTTTTATTTCCCAAGTTACTCTTTTATTTCTTTCCTATTTAAAGGATTGATTTTAGGTGGTCAGGCAAAAGGGAAATGTATTGCCCTCACAAAAGCTGATTCAAAATAAAATTTAAAGTAAAATTACTTTAAACATTTTCAATTCAATTCAGCAAATATTTATTGAGGGTTTTCCTTTTACAAAGCACTGTGGGAAAAATAATGTAATTGTGTATAACTAGTTCAAATGAGAATTTATACTCATTAAAACAATTTTGATAAAGTCTTCACTGGAAAACAGAATTAAGTCCAAATTAAATATTTGTTGAACATTTACCATGTTTAAGGTATTGCATAATGTTGTAAGGTACCAAAAAGCTGAAAATTGATATTAATATTCTGGGAGGAAAGGTCACGCTTTCCTATCAGGCTTTCCTGTCCTGTCCCTCCTTTAGGGAGGGGAGGGAGAAGAATGTAGAAGTTTCTGGCTTGCAAGAACAATGTGTCATTCAGTTTTAAATCTAAAATAAAGGTTAACCTAGAAACTTCTTCTCTTTCAATAGGAGGCAGAATTTACATACCACCTTGCATTGATTGTAGTTCCTCCCCCTTCGTGGAATCTTGAGGGTAAAATATCTTCACTAGTGAGTGAAGATGAACCCTGAAAGATTTGTAAACATCTTTGATTGTGTTACCTTGAAAGTCTTAATGTTTCTATGTATCCCTAAACAAATGTTACCAGCTCCTATGGTGATGTCATGCTCTCCCCTGTCTGTGTGTGTGATCAAGGGTATATAAGCAGCCCCTGAACTATTTTTGGGACTGCACAATTTGGGTCTGATGCCCTGTGTCAGCCATATGCAGCTGGCATATTTAATAAATCTCCTCCTCTAATAAAATTCCTCAAAATTCATCTGGACTGGGTGTCTCTACGTGAACTCGATGAAATGAGGTACAGTGCCTTTCAAAATCTGGGGTGCGGTACTTTATAACAATAAGAGATAAAAGGATATATAAAGGAAGGTTTTTCAAGACTATAACTTCTGGACAATAGGCAAGTATAAAAATACCTAAGTTACAAGATATGACAAGAAGGCCTGGCCGGTTTGCTCAGTGGTAGAGCGTTGGCCTGGTGTGCAGGAGTCCTGGGTTTGATTCCCAGTCAGGGAACACAGGAGAAGCGCCCATCTGCTTCTCCACCCCTCTCCCTCTCCTTCCTCTCTGTCTCTCTCTTCCCCTCCCGCAGCCAAGGCTCCATTGGAGCAGAGTTGGCCCGGGCGCTGAGGATGGCTCTGTGGCCTCTGCCTCAGGCGCTAGAATGGCTCTGGTTGCAACAGAGCGACACCCCAGATGGGCAAAGCATCACCCCCTGGTGAGTGTGCCTGGTGGGTCCCGGTTGACCCCATGCGGGAATCTGTCTGACTGCCTCCCCGTTTCCAACTTCAGAAAAATACAAAAAAAAAAAAAAAAGATATGACACAATATGTTTTATTAAGAGTACAAAGTTCTGTGCAGATGGCAGTGAAAAGATTACTGTCAAGAATCAAATCTCACTGATTCCAACTACACATGTATGTTCCACACACAAAAAAATATCTGGTTGGCAAAATATACCATATGTGGACAAAACGTCTGTGGACTTGCTCAACAGTAACGAGTCCCACTATCAGTCAGCATCAGGAAAAGAGTACTATCAATCTGCACCAATGTGTAAGTACCAAGAGGAGAGAAATTTGTTTGTTTCATACATTGATGTATCCTGAAGGCCACGGAGATCCCTGCTACAAGAAGGTGCTCAAGAAATACATAAGTGAATTAATAGAATGTGAAGAAAAAGTTGAAATCTCTGCCTCTGTTCTAGTTGAAACTCCCTGGAGCTCCTTGACTTGGACCGTGGAGGTAGCCTGGGGAAGAATGTCCTATTTTTTGTGTGCAGGGGTTCTGTTCCTTGTAATTTTGACAAAACAGAACAAAAAATGACCAGTGTGTTGAAGGAAAAACATTTATTGCATGCAATGACCATAGAATAATTGGTTGCTTTTAGCAGAAATTGGTCTTTTTGATGGGTAGTATTTTTATCATCAACTCATCAATAGTAGGGAAGGTTACATAGCATGTGTCAAAAAGCTTAGGCCTAGCCCAATTGTAACACCTTTGAATTGGAACTGGGGAGTGTCTTCTAATCTCATAATCCCACTATGCCCAGGTCACCATAGTGGGCCTTTTGTAAATGGTCTCAGTTTTCTAACAAGCAATTAGAATGTAAGAAGCCTCCAAAACATTGGAAAGTATGTGAGTCTTTCCAAACTTTCATTCCCACTAAACCTTTAAAGATTCATAAAAAAGGTGTTAATCCTGTGACAAGTCATCTCTTAACCTCACTTGTATTTTTAGATCTCTAATTATTAATTCGTTCATCAGAGACATTCTAAATAAGTATTTACCTGTTACACAGGTGTGCAGGTATGGTTCCTGTTTTCAAGGAGGCCAAGTAAATAATTACGATGCATTATGTTGTTATAATAGAAATGTATATAGGGCTTAAGGCTATAAAATTTTTCTTTCATTTATTTATAAATGTATAAATTGATTATTAGAATTATAATTTCTGATTAACAGCCTTGTCCCAAAGTGCGGAGGTTGCCGGTTCTGATCCCTGGTCAGAGCACATACAGCAACAGATCCATGTTCCTGTCCCTCTCTCTCTCTCTTTCCCTTTCTCTCTCGTGCTAAAATCAATAAATAAAAATTTTAAAAAATTACTGATAAATATAGATCAAATATAAGGAAGCATTTTATAGGTCATGAATTAAGAAATTAATACCCTGAGTTTAATTCTTGTGCTGTTAAATAAATGAATGTGACAGGGTTCCTTGTTGGAACTTAGTAGCACCTATAGATACAGTTGTAATTTTTAATTATGTTTCACTAGAAAGTCTGGTCTAAATATATGCCTCTGTATGTGTATTAAACCCTCAAGCTCTTGTATTATGTTACTGTCTAGTGGGATTCCCAGCTCCAGGTGATACCACTGCCTGGGAACTTGATTCTTCCTCTGTAAGAGGAGCCCATCTGTGCTGATACAGGCACTCTTTATTTTTAGGACAGTTATTGCTATGGTTACTGTGAACCACAGAGTTGGCCTTCAGTACGGTGTTTCTGAAGTTGGTATTTCCCATGGCAATTTTGTAGCAAGAAAATAAATATATTATACATATAGCATAAGAAGAACTATAATCTCAAAACATTTACTTAATTGTGTAATTCATTTAAATATATAATGTAAATATTTTTTTAAAATCTTTTAACTATTCTACAAGGTAAAAATGACCAATGTACTTAAAATAAGTAAATTTAGAAAGTTGTTTGATTAATTACCAGATCAGCAGAAAAATGTAAGTTAGATGTTATTATTTCCAAATTCAGTTTAGGAACTGAGTAATTAAACTGAATTGGAACATTCAGTTCCAAAAACTGAAGGGGATACCAAATGCTTTATTTAGAATGAGATTTAATTAATAATTTACAAATACTATAATTGATAAAAATCTAAAAGCAAAATATTTCTTTTTAACCATAATATGCTTTAAAGAGCACTGGAAAATTATTAAGAATTATCCTTTTGCCTGACTAGGCAGTGGCACAGTGTATAGAACATCGAACTGGGATGCAGAGGACCCAGGTTCGAGACCCCGAGGTCGCCAGCTTGAGCGCAGGTTCATCTGGTTTGAGCAAGACTCACCAGCTTGAGCCTAAGGTCTCTGGCTTAAGAAAGGGTTACCTGGTCTGCTGTAACCCCCTGGCCAAGGCACATATAAGAAATCAATCAATGAACAACTAAGGTGCTGCAATAAAGAATTGATGCTTCTCATCTCTCTCCGTTCCTGTCTGTCTGTCCCTGTCTGTCCCTCTCTCTGTCTCTGTCACACACACACACACACACACACACACACACACACACGAATTATCCTTTCATTTTTAAAATAGAAAATGCAAACATATGGTATTTCCAAATTGCACAAAATCTTCTGATTTATATCTGAACTGTAGATAACGTTTTTATTTTGTAATGATTCCCAGAAACATGTCTTTAGCAACAACTAAATTTTTTTTCAGTTAGTTTTGTAATATGTAACCACATTTCAAAAGAGTTACTTCACCTTCTGGCATGTGAGATTAAACAGAAAAATGTACAGACCTTGAGACAAGGGATTTTGTCTTTTTCCAATGGCTAAAACCATGTTTTAAATTGTCTATATTTATCAAAGGTAAGTCAATCAAGTAGAATATGGAATTTAATCTTTTATATGAGTGAGCATTTTGAATAATAGTTAATTTTTGTGTATATAATTTTATACTATATAATGTAATACTATATAAAATAAAATGCAGAATACATTTTATATTTAACATAATATTTAAAATTAAAATAAAACTTTTTTGCAGTAAATTCTTTCTGATAGAACTATTGGCAACTGAATACAATTCCCACTGGGTGTTTTAGTCTCTGATTCTCTGAAGTTGCTGTTCTGACCCAAAATGAAAATAAACAAAAGCAAAAACAAAATAAAACAACCCCCCACACACACCTCAACCCCCCTCTGCAAACTAAAGCTGAAGTTAAACCAGGACTCAACCTGAAGATTCTACCCTGGTTAGCATATCTATTTGAAGTGGGATACTTTACAACTCTAGAGATTTTAAGAACCCAGGAGGATTATACCACAAAATTTTGAAACTCATATTGACAACTGAGTGATAGGTCATATAAAGTAAAATTTAATTTTTCTAGCTATACTACCTGGGTTTCATATAAAAGATTCATTTAATAAACACTTTAAAAACCCACTACCTGGGTTTCATATAAAAGATTCATTTAATAAACACTTTAAAAATAGCATTCTTTGAATGCTATTTTTTAACAACACTTGACTACTATGAGGAGAAATCATATTAAACCTCAATCTTTGTCTTAACCTTCTATATGTAATATATAAATATTATCATCTATGTACACTAAGAATGCACAAATTAAAGGTAAAACAGAGATTAAACATTTTTAAGCATTTTACTAAACAGGATGACTACATGCTATCACTAGTTAATACATGAAATCAAGACACTCTTGGGGCAAGGTTCATTTTATACTACTAATAATGAGTCAGAGTCCATATTTCAGTCTTCTTGATTACTATTATTATTTTTTTTTTTTTTGCTGGATTTTTTTTCATGATTAGATCATTGTATTTGCCTGGTAATGTTGCTGACACGGAGTCCACAGCTCTGTTATTTTCTTCTTGTTTACTTGTTCTTGCCTTAGTGGTATTAGCTTTAAGCAGCAGTTTCTTTGTAAAAATCTTCTTAAGCTTCTTATCTACTTTATGAAGGTTAGTTTTGTTAACACTAGTAAACAGTAAAGTTCATGAGCACACATCAAGTACAGTCTGTAACAATTTGCTGAATAGTCTCTTTGTTCTGCCTGGTGGCGGGCAGAACTCTGCCTTTCCCCTCACAATATTTTACCGCCATTAATTTTATGTGGCCACTTGGTATCCACAAAGTGAGGGAAAGCCCATTATCAATCTGTACATGAAACAGTAGCAAAATCGAATTCATTTTTATTAAACATAAAAATACATAGGCCTGACCTGTGGTGGCGCAGTGGGATAAAGCGTCAACCTGGAAATGCTGAGGTCGCTGGTTCAAAACCCTGGGCTTGCCTGGTCAAGGCACATATGGGAGTTGATGCTTCCAGCTCCTCCCCCCTTCTCTCTCTCTGTCTCTCCTCTCTCTCTCTCTCTCTCTCTCTCTCTCTCTCTCTCTCTGCCTCTCCCTCTCCTCTCTAAAATGAATAAATAAATAAATAAATACATAAATATAAGTTTAAATATTTTTTTCTTACCCTAATGGATGGTCTTGCCCATTCCCTGAGTTGTGTTGTTTTCATTTGTGGGATCACCAGGTTAGAAAATGAGTCTATTGCCTGACCAGGCTGTGGCGCACTGGATAGAGCATTGGACAGGATTGCAGAGGACCCAGGTTCAAGACCCTGAGGTTGCCAGCTTGAGTGCGGGCTCATCTGGTTTGAGCAAAGCTCACCAGCTTGGACCCAAGGTCGCTGGCTTGAGCAAGGGGTTACTCTGTCTGCTGAAGGCCCATGGTCAAGGCACATATGAGAAAGCAATCAATGAACAACTAAGGTGTGGCAACGAAAAACTGAGAGATGCTTCTCCTCTCTCTGTTCCTGTCTGTTTGTTCCTTCCTATCTCTCTCTCTGACTCTCTCTCTGTCTCTGGGAAAAAAAAAAGAAAAAGAAAAGAAAATGAATCTATTCTCTGACAACCAAATTCTTACTTAACAAATGGCAAATATGACCAGTCATAGGAAAGAAAAAGAGAACAATGAAGGTTAAGACTCGATTTATTTCTACTAGAATACGTTTATCTAGCCCCTACTCTAAGACATTGGGGTTTGCCAATGTCCTACCTCTCCGAAGTTAAACAAATTTTGCATTCATGTGCAGACTGTGCATTTTCTTTAAAATCTAATATTAAACATTTTCCCACAGTATCATTAAGGTTTACAATTAAAACAGAAGGAAATGATTGTAAGTTCACCCTACTACATACCAAGTTCTGGTTTCATCATATCAATATCAAAAACACGTTTTTTACCTTTTTTATTTTCTCCTAATTTGTTTCTTCCACCATATTAACTTTCCACATGGATAATTCCGTTCTTTTCATGTTTTTGTTTTTGTACACATTTTAATGCCACTGAAGTCCTTATACATTTAAAACAATGTCTGAATCTGTTTCATTAAATTATTTCAAAACACAGTTCCCTTTCGCAGGGGTCCCCAAACTTTTTACACAAGGGGCCAGTTCACTGTTCCTCAGACCGTTGGAGGGTCGCCACATACAGTGCTCCTCTCACTGGCCACCAATGAAAGAGGTGCCCCTTCCGGAGTGCAGTGGGGGCCGGATAAATGGCCTCAGGGGGCTGCGTGCGGCCTGCAGGGTGATAGTTTGGGGACGCCTGCTGAGTTTAAAGTATAGGTATACAGTAAAATTACTGTAATCATTATTTTTTCTTTTCATGAAATATTACATGACATATTTTAGATTTTTAAAAATTCTTTTTTTTTATTTTTTATTTTTCTGAAGCTGGAAACCAGGAGGCAGTCAGACAGACTCCCGCATGCGCCTGACGGGGATCCACCTGGCACGCCCACAAGGGGGCGATGCTCTGCCCCTCTGGGGCGTCGCTCTGTCGCGACCAGAGCCACTCTAGCACCTGGGGCAGAGGCCAAGGAGCTATCCCCAGCGCCCGGGCCATCTTTTGCTCCAGTGGAGCCTTGGCTGCGGGAGGGGAAGAGAGAGACAGAGAGGAAGGAGAGGGGGAGGGGTGAAGAAGCAGATGGGTGCCTCTCCTTTGTGCCCTGGCCTGGAATCGAACCCGGGACTTCCGCAAGCCAGGTCAACGCTCTACCACTGAGCCAACTGGCCAGGGCCTAGATTTTTAAAAATTCTTACTCGTTACATCAAGCATAATTAGAAAGTAGTTCTAAGAAAATAACCAAAAGACAGTGGTTAAAGTCCACCATTTCATAGTAAAGGAACTAAAGAAAACCTGGAATCATAAATCGTCTCTTAAAGATGACTTCATAATCATACTTTAGGCTGCAATTACTTGAGTTAGTAAGGTTCTAGCTGGTGCACAAGGTCTTCTGCTCTTCCCCTGTAATTTACTCATAATTCACAAGGATTCACTTTTCTTTATTTTTTTTAAAAATTTTATTTATTGATTTTAGAGAGATGGGAGAGAGAACGGCGGGGGCATCAACTTGTAGTAGTAGCTTTTCATATGTGCCTTGACTGGGTAAGTCTGGAGTTTCAAACCAGAGACCTCTGCATTCCAAGTCAATGCTTTATCCACCGGGCCACCACAGGTCAGATACAAAAATTCACTTTAATTTTTATTTTTTATTTATTCATTTTAGAGAAGAGAGAGAGGGAAGGAGTGGGGGAGAAGCAGGTCACATCAACTCCCACATGTGCCTTGACCAGACAAGCCCAGGGTTTCAAACCAGCGACCTCAGTGTTCCAGGTAAAAAATTCACTTGAATAGGTGAGGAAATATTCCTGCTGGTTAGTAACAGACTAGGAATTAAACTTCTTGCTCCTGAAGTCCAGTCCTTCATTTAAGCCATATTGCTTTTTCTCAGCACCATAAGGATTGTGGATACAGAGTAGCTTTTCCTTTGACTTAATGATATAAGAGATGTTTTATTTAACTGGTTTTCTGACCAGCACTCTTGTTGCTTTAGCATTTTCCATAATTTCATACATGGCCTTATGACCATTTGTATTCAATATCTACTTTGAATTGTATAGCCATCTTGCTTATACCAGGCTATTGTTACAAAGTAAAGCTGCAAATATAACTTTTACCCTTACCAAAAAATAATATAAAAGGCCCAAAGAATAATTTTATGGCATCTTATGGTACTTATCACCTATGACATGATAGTATAATATAGTGGTTACTATGGGCTGTGGAGTCAATCTGGGATTCAAAATCTAACTCAGGAACTTGCTGGCTATGCCATCTTAGGTTTTGTTACTTTACTATGGACTTGCCCTCCATAAAAAATGGGGCTAGCCTGACCAGGCCATGGTGCAGTGGATAGAGCGTCGAACTGGGATGCGGAGGACTCAGGTTCAAGACCCCGAGGTCACCAGCTTGAGCACGGGCTCATCTAGTTTGAGCAAAGATCACCAGCTTGGACCCAAGGTCGCTGGCTTGAGCAAGGGGTTGCTCAGTCTGCTGAAGGCCCACGGTCAAGGCACATATGAGAAAGCACTCAATGAACAACTAAGGTGTGGCAATGAAAAACTGATGACTGATGCTTCTCATCTCTCTCTGTTCCTGTCTGTCTGTCCCTATCTTATCCCTCTCTCTGACTCTCTCTCTGTCTCTGTAAAAAAAAAAAAAAAAATTGGGGCTAATAATTTTATATATAATCATCTACAGGGCTTATTTTTAGCCTAACAAACACATAATTAGCATTATTTTTTATTGTACTTTGGATATACATCAGAAGAACAAATACCACGTTAAGTGGCTTTAGTCCAAGTAATGGCAATAGCTCTACAGTTCCTATGGAATCCAGGCAAAAATTCTCAAATTAACAAATATAAGAAAAACTTCACTCCTTGCTTCCAGTAAAAGTTACAATGGATAAAAAAATCAGCTCTACAATGGGAAAGCAAAACTACTGTTATTTTCCCTACAAATGTATTAAGCACTGCACTTTCCATCTTTTCTCTACCTAACCCAGCAAAGGAGTATATTCTTGGCTATTTGGGTTACCTACTATTTGAGGTTATTTGTCTTTTTTATGGACATTGCCAATTTCATCAAAATTTATTGGCATAAAATTGCTGGTAAAATGCCCTTATTTTAATTTTCTCTATAATCTGTACTGATGTCTCTTCTTTCATTAATATACGGTCTACCAGAAAGTTCTGTCCGTTTCTGGAATAAAATAAAATACAAATTTTTCTTACCATCAATAAACTTTATTAAATAATATAATTGCCATTATTATTAATGATTTCTTGCCAGCGTGAGGGCAATTTGTATATCCCATTTTTGAAAAATGTTTTATCTTTGGATGCGAAAAATGGAACCAGTGCTTGTTTGATATCTTCTTCATTTTTGAATTTTTTGCCCTTCAAAAAATTTTGTAAGGACAAAAACAAGTGATAGTTGGAGGGTGCTAAGTCCGGGGAATATGGTGGATGCAACAGAATTTCCCAGCCTAGTTCTGCAATTTTTTGACGAGTCCCCAAAGCAGCATGTGGCCTGGCATTATCATGATGCAGTATGATGTTCTTCCTATTGAACGTCGCCGGCCTCTTTTCTTTGCTGTCTTTAAATTATCCAGTTGCTGACAATACTTCTCCGAATTGAGCTTTTCATTCGGTTTTAAAAGCTCATAATGTATTGGTCCTCCAATGTCCCACCATATACACAACATTTTCTTATTCAGAGTCAAATTTGTTTTAGAGGTGGAAGGGCTAGGTTTTCCGGGTTCACAATATGCCCTTTTCCTTACAATGTTTTCGTAGGTAATCCACTTTTCATCCCCAGTTATCATCCTGTTCAAGAAGGGCTCGATTTTGTTCCGAGCAAGCAGAGATGTGCATATGATGACTCCATCAACCAAATTCTTCTGACTTAACTCATGTGGAGTTAACCACATGACTTAACCCATCTTGAATATTTCCGCACCAATCCTATCTTCCGAATATGGTCCGAAATGGTTTGCTGAGCTGAATTAAGCCTTTCTGCGATCTCCGATGTTGTCAGAAAAGGATCTTGCTCCAACATGGTCTTATCAACATCTCATCATTGATCAAAGATGGTTGCCCAGAATGTGGCTTATCAGAAAGGTCGAAATCACCTGTTTCGAATTTTTCGTACCATCTTCTGCATGTCCTATCAGAAACTGTACCTTCACCAAACACTTTTAATAAATTTCTACATGCTTCTGTAGCATTTCTCCCTTGTTGAAATTCATAAAAATTACAGTGGCGTAAATGAACATTATCAGTAGCCATGGGTACACTATCGCTTCACACATAAGACTAATGTGCATCAACTTTGTTTTAGTTAATTTGCTACGTCAGTATGTATACATTAAGTGATAAAAATAGAGAGGCATACATGAGCCAAATAAACATGTGCTTACGTGTCGAAACTTGTTGTGATAGAAACGAACAGAACTTTCCAGTAGACCTGATAGTATTTCTATTTTATGTCATTTTTCTCATCAGTCTAACTAGAGATCAACTTATGAGCTGCATCCCATACATTTTTAATTTTGTTTCCATTTTATTGAGTTAAAATATTTTCTAATTTCCCTAGAATTCTTTTATGAGCATGACATATTTACATGGGGTATTACCCAGTTTCCAAATATTTGTAAATATTTCAGGTATTATTTTAGTCTAATATTTTTGTGTTCTGAAAATATAGTTTGTGTGATTTCAATTCTTTTAAATATATTGTGCTATGGCCAAGATTACACTCTGTTGTAGTAAATGTTTCATGTACACTTGAAAAGAATGAATGCTGTTTTGATTGGTCTATAAATATTACATCAAGTTAGTTGATAGTGTTGTTCAAGTCTTGTCTTGCTAATTTTTTATGTACTTGTTAATCAATTGCTGAGAAAGGAATGTAGAAATCTCCAACTATAAAGTAGATTTGCCTGTTTCTCCTTGTAGTTCTTAGTTCTTGCTTCATATATTTTGGAGCTCTGTGCACATACATTTAAGATTTCGATGTTTTCTTTTTTTTTTTTTTGGCAGAAACAGAGTCAGAGAGAGGGATATATAGAGACAGACAGACAGGAAGGGAAAGAGATGAGAAACATCAATTCTTTGTTGTGGCTCCTTAGTTGTTCATTGATTGATTTCTCATATGTGCCTTGACTGGGGAGCTATGGCAGACCAAGTGACCCCTTGCTCGAGCCAGTGACCTTGGGCTCAAGCTGGCGAGCCTTGCTCAAACCAGATGAGTCCGCACTCAAGCTGGCAACCTCGGGGTCTCGAACCTGGGTCCTCCACATTCCAGTTCGATGCTCTATCCCCTGCGCCACCGCCTGGTCAGGCTCGATGTTTTCTTAATGAACTCACTCCTCTATTATTACGAAATGTCCCTCCTTATGACAATATTCTTTATTCTAAAATCCGTTTTGTCAATATTCTTTTAATTAGTGCTTGAAAGCATATCTTTTCCCATTGTTTTGGTTTTTTTAACAACAGAAATTTATTCTCACAGGAAACCATGAGTCCAAAATTGAGGTGTCAGTGGGGCTGTGCTCATTCTGAAGGCTTTCAGGAGCAATCCTTCCCTCACTTTCTCCAGCTTCTGGTGGCTGCTGCTAATCCTCCATGTTCCTTGGCTTGTAGGTGCATCACTTCAACAGTGAGCAGTACCTATTACCTGTTCAGAGGACTAAATAATAGGTAATGAGTATGAGAGCTAAGCACAGGGTTGGCTGGATACATGCCAAAGTTTTTAGTAGTATTAGTCATTTTCTGTTGTAATTATTATGTTACTGGCTGCTCAATTATATGCTTTTTGAGGAGGCACTGATTTGAACTGCCAGCAGCCAAAATCACAAGAGCAATGCATTGCCAGAAGATAACTGTGGTTTCTGACAAGTGAATGCCTAGGGAGTCAAAGTTAATTTAATTACCAAGGAATAATTAGCATGTCAATCTAGATCTCAATCTCTTACACTTTTTTTAAAAGACTTTAACAAAATTTATTATAGGGGATGTAAGGTCAGAGCAGAAATATCAACCAGCAATTCTGCACAAATTACTCTCCACTACCAGATGCCTGTTATAGTGCTATTTTATAGTATAAGTCAGAAAGATGAAGTTTTGTGGTTTTTTGTTCACAACCACTTTTATACAGTGGGTTTGATGATATTATTAAAATCCCAGGTTCTCTTCATTTTCCCTCTCAGCTGTCCACAGCATCAGTTTCATCAAAGGTCAATTCATGGTCACAAAGTGGCTGCCAACAGCCACTGAAGCATCTTGCTCTCCTTCAAATATATGAAGATAATTTTCACATCACTGCTTTGAGTTCTCTTTTCCTGGATAAAGAGCCCTAATTCCTTTGTCCACTCCTCATGTGACACATGTCAGATTCTTCTTGCCTACTTCTGTTACACCTAGATCCTGGCGAGGATCTTCTAAGGTTGTGGTGTTGATGTACAAAATGTTCAAGCCTTTAGATAATTTTTGTGTGTTTATTTGAGGCAAACGAATGAAATATGCCAGGTAGCAATATCTCAGATGGTCCCACTCTGTTGGGGATCGAAAGCCAACAGGGTCTTTGCAGTTTAGATTTTTGGGGGACTGAGGTGTGGGGAACTGGCAGTAAACTGACAGTCTGCCCAATCCCCCACCTCACCGTTCTGTGAAGTTGCTAAAGGCTATTTTGCTATGGTGCTGGATTGTTTATACTCATCCTACCCCCCATGTCCCCCAGAAAGACTGGAAGTAAGTTTCTTTTATCCTTTGTTTTGTGAAGTTATGTTATGTATGGTGAGGGTTTTCTGCACTTGGTAGAATTCTTGGGTTGCCTTAGAAATGTGATCAGAGATCTCTTTGATTTGCTAATGGCCTTACTTTGCCCTATAAATAAAGTAGAAAGTGGGTGTTGAGCACACTCTGTTCTTGCCATCAGCATTGCAGAGGCCTCCCAGCCCAACCTTTTTCTCTAAGCCTATTTTCTTCATTCTGTGCAGTTCCCACTCAGGACCTGGAATTACTAGCTGCGCTGGTTCACGGCAACACTCTGTATCTTTGAAGGGGTTTTCATATAAAGTTTATAATTGGGTCTTGTTTTTTGCCCAAGTTGACAATCTATCTTTTATTTATTTCTATTAAGTTTCAGATGTGTTGGTCAGGACACACAGGAGAAGCAACTATCTGCTTCTCCACCCCTTCCCCTCCCCCATCTCTGTCTCTTCTCCTCCCACAGCCATGCCTCGATTGGTCCGAGTGCATGGGTCCCAGGTGCTGAGGATGGCTCGGTGGAGCCTCTGCCCCAAGTGCTAATAGCTTGGTTGCAAGGACAGCCACAGATGGGCAAAACATTGGCCCCAGGTGGGGGTTGCTGGGTGGATCCTGGTTGAGGCACTGTGAGAGTCTGTCTTTCTATAGCCCCTCCTCTCACTTGGGAAAAATATATATAATATGTGTAAAATTAATAAAAATAGAATATTACTCAGCCATAAGAAAAGATGGACTACTGCCATTTGCAACAACATGGATGGGCCTCGAGAGCATCCTGCTAAGCAAAATAAGACAATGTCTTTTACCTGGAATGCTTTAAAGTTTAAATTTTAGACAATTTACACTTACTATAATTAATATGATTTTTTTGTGTGTGTGTGTGACAGAGATAGACAGAGAAAGGGACAGATAGGGACAGAAAGGAATTGAGAGAGATGAGAAGCATCAATTCTTTGTTGTGGCACCTTAGTTGTTCATTGATTTTTCTCATATGTGCCTTGACGGGGCATGTTTTTTCTTTTTCTCATATTGCTTTCTCATATATCCATACAGCACAGTGAGTGACCCCTTGTTCAGGCCAGCGACCTTGGGCTCAAGCTAGCAACCTTGTGCTTCAAGCTAGTGACTTTGGGCTCAAGCCAGCAACCATGGAGTTATGTCTATGATTCCACACTCAAGCCAGCGACCTCTCAGTCAAGCTGGTGAGCCTGTGCTGAAGCAGCATAAGCCAGCACTCAAGCCAGATGAGCCTGCGCTCAAGCCAGCAACCTTGGGGTTTCCAACCTGGATCCTCTGTGTACCAGTCCAATACTCTATCCACTGCACCACCGCCTGGTCAGGCTATAATTAATATGATTAAGTTTAAATCTACCACCTTGCTATTTTTACTTGTTCTATATCTTCTTGTTTCTTGTTAAACTCTTTCCTTACTGTCTTTTTATTTTATCATTCCACTTTACCACATTCCATTTACCACTATCAGCTTACTGTGAATTTGTCCCATTTACTTAGTGATTTCTCAAGCTTATATTTACAAACAAAAATTTATAAAGAAAAATCACTCAAATTTTATATTAGCTTTGTTATTCAAGCCAAAAATATTACCTCTTAAACCAGTTAAGTTTTAAAAATCAATTTTAGAGATTTAATTAAAAATTTGTGATTCAATGATGTGGGAAAAAGGTATTGTTAGACATATAGGAAAGAAATGTCAAACTTTTCATAACATGAGAAAGAGGACAGAGGTTAAGAATAGAAAATATCATAAGGAAAAATGAGCCTGAGCAGGCAGTAGTGCAGTGGATAGAGCACTGATCTAGGATACTGATGACCCAGGTTTGAAACCCCGAGGCCATTGGCTTGAGAGTGGGCTTACCACCTTGAGCAGTGTTGCTGGTTTGAGCATGGGATTATAGACATGACTTCATGGTAGCTGGCTTGAGCCCAAAGGTTGGTAGCTTGAAGCCAAAGGTCACTGGCATGAACAAGGGGTCACTGGCTCAGCTGCAGCCCACCTGCCCAGTTTCAGGCACATATGAGAAAGCAATCAATGAACAACTAAGGTGCAGCAACTATGAGTTGATGCTTCTCATCTTTTTCTCTTCCTGTCTGTCTGTCCCATTCTGTCTCTCTCACTAAAAATATATATACATATACATACATATATACATATATATACATATATATATAAATGTGCATGCCCTGGTTAGTTAGGTCAGTTGGCGGGCAACCAGTGGAGCCTGACCTGTGGTGGTGCAGTGGATATAGCGTTGACCTGGAATGCTGAGTTCGCCAGTTCAAAACCCTAGGCTTGCCTAGTAAAGAAATATCTGGGAGTTGATGCTCTTTGCTCCTCCCCCTTTCTCTTTCTCTCATCTAAAATAAACAACCCAAAGATTAATAAATAAAAGAATCAACCAGTGGAACAACAAATTGATGTTTCTCTCTCTCCCCCTTCAAAGCCAAAGACTGGGAGAGAGAAAAAAAAAAAAAAAGAAAGAAAAGCCCTGGCCTGATAGCTCATTTGGTCAGAGCAGGGGTCAGGAACCTATGGCTCTTGAGCCAGATGTGGCTCTTTTGATGGCTCCATCTGGCTCGCAGACAAATCTTTAATAAAAAAATGTTAAAAATATAAAACAGGCCCTGGCCGGTTGGCTCAGTGGTAGAGCGTCGGCCTGGTGTGCAGGAGTCCCAGGTTCGATTCCCGGCCAGTGCACACAGGAGAGATGCCCATCTGCTTCTCCATTCCTCCCCCCCTCCTTCCTCTCTGTCTCTCTCTTCCCCTCCCGCAGCCAAGGCTCCACTGGAGCAAAGTTGTCCTGGGCGCTGAGGATGGCTCTGTGGCCTCTGCCTCAGGTGCTAGAATGGCTCTGGTTGCAACAGAGCAATGCCCCGGATGGGCAGAGCATCGCCCCCTGGTGGGCATGCTGGGTGGATCCCAGTTGGGTGCATGCGGGAGTCTGTCTGACTGCCTCCCCGTTTCCAATTTCAGGAAAAAAAAAAAAGTGTGTGTGTGTGTGTGTATATATATATATAACATTCTCATGTATTACAATCCATTCATTTCCTACCGCTCATGTTCATGGTTGTGGGTGGCTGAAGCCAATCACAGCTGTCCTCCCAGACAACACCAAATTTTTATTGGATAATGCTTAACGTACATGGGTTGTTGTATAGCTTTCATGGAATTACATTTTAAAATATGTGGCGTTCATGGCTCTCTCAGCCAAAAAGGTTCCTGACCCCTGGGTCAGAGCATCGTCCCAAACTAAACAGGTTGCTAGTTCAATCTCCAGTCAGGGGACATACAGGAACAGTATGTTCTCTCTCTCTCTCTTTTTTGCTAAAATCAACAAATTCTTAATGAAAAACAAAATTTTTTAATGAAAATAAAAAAGACAAATGAACATGATACATAGATATGTCAACCAGAACTGGGCAGGAAGCTTTTGATAGTATAATCTAGGTCTCTAAACCACCTGCAGAGGATGGTGAAAGCAGCAAGGCCAACTCCCACTTAGAAACCTATTAGAGCCATGTTCATAGGAGCACTATTCACAATAGCTAAAATGTGGAAGCAACCTGTGTCCACCAACGAATGAATGCAAAGCAAATTGTGACATATACATACAATGGAGTATTATTCAGCTTTAAAAAGAAATTTTGACACATGCTATAACACGGATGAAACTTGGGGACATTATGCAAAGCCAGTCACAGAGAAAAATACTGTATGATTCCACTTACATGAGGTACTTAGAGAGTAGTCAAAATCAGAGATAGGAAGTAGAATGTGGTTGCCAGGTGCTGATGGAAGGGGAAACAGGGACTTATTGTTTAATGGGCATAAACTTTCAGTTTTAAAAGAGTTATGGAGATGGGTGATGGTGATAATTGCACATTATGAATGTACACTATTCACAAAAATTAAGGGTTTAGGGAACGTGCAGATACTCCAGTACTTTCAGCCTTTTATATAGTGCGTTTTCACCAATGAAATAAAAGCTGGTTTTGCATCTCATTTGTATAATTGAACAATTTTCTTTGATTTGATGTTTGCTTTTCTGATGCTTTTGTTTAATAAAAAAAAATCAAATGCTTCTTTTTATCACTTCATATTCATTTTGAAATATCCCCTAATTTTTGTGAGCAGCATATTTAGAACACCGTACACTAAAATATAGTTAAGATAGAAAATGTTATTACAATTTTAAAAATTAAAAAATAAAATTCTGTTAGAACATGCCCATTTGTTCAAGTATATGCTGGCTGTTAGCTATATATGCAGAATGCACTGCTGCTTGTACTCAAACCCTGTGTTCAAATCTCAGATGGCATAAGACACTTTTGTTTTTTTTAAAGAATGACAAAAACAGATGTGCACATATATTCTTTATTAAATCTTACTTGTATTCTTTAAGGGACACACAGATGAGTGAAGAAATCTTATTTTTATAAGAAAGTGAAGAAGCTACTAAGATACTTCCAGCTATGATCTTCAGTGATGCTTATTATCTTTATTCTGGGACTCCAGGTAATATTCAGCCCCTACAGCCACCACAAATGCAGCAAATCCCCATTTGAATCCTTTTAAGATTGCACCAAAAAAGGAAACATTGTTTGCAAAGCCACCCATGTATCTCCAAGCTTCGTTGCTAGAAGAAAAGGAAAAAATTGTAATCACACACAACTTATGTATAGTCATTGAGTAAAATACATTTAACTTTCATCTTTATAACAGTTATAAATGCAATTTTATGTAAGGTAAGCTAAGTGGACCAGGAATCTTTCTGAGGCATTGGATAATGCAGTCTATATGACCACATTTCACATATAAAAGAGAAGTAAAAACACTTGATTTCACATTCACAGCCATAATACTCAGAATTTTAGAAAATTCTCAAAAGCGAGACTTTCTTTGGCCCTATCTGCCACAGGTCAGCTGTGTGGCTTTGCCCATACTAGTCATTACAGCATCATGGGAAGAGGTAGTTGAAAGGTATTAATCTTTGCTCTGCCACTTACACTAGATTCACACACTTTATGGTGGGCAAGTTACTTAACCTGTTAGGGCCTGCTTCCTCTCCTACTCAGTGATGATCTATTTACCTTATAGTGTTGATATAAAGAATAAAAAAAGTAATGTATGATATATTTTGGCACAGAGAGTAAGTATATAACATATGACATTATTATTACTATTAATAAATTTCCCTGTCACTTCAGAAGACTGATTTCCTGCTCTGGCAATCATTTTTCTGAATACCCTAAAGAGAGACTGAAACAGAATTCAAAATAGACCTCTCGTGAAAGAATATCTTCTCTCACAGGCAGGGTAAATGAGTGGAAAAAAATCATGTTATAGAGGACAAAAACAAAAATCTGACTTAATAGAAAACATGAGAGCTAATCAAATATAATTGAGATACCAAAATCAGACAAACATATTAGAAGAAAGCTACAGAGTAATATCCTTCATGAATAGAGATGCAAATATTCTTAACAAAATTTTAGAAAATTGAATCAAGCAACATACATAAAGGATTATATATCATGATGAAATAGGATTTACCTTAGAAACTCAAGATTGATTTAATCTTTGAAAATCAATTAGAGTAATTCATCATATTAATAAAAAAACTATGAGCATCTAAATAGATGCAGAAAAAGTGTTTTACAAAATTCAACACGTATTAATAACAATAATAATAGCAATTCACAGTAACCTAGAAATAAACGAGAAATTCCTCAACTTGGTGAAGGGCATGTATGACCAGCCTATAGTTAAGATTATACTTAGTGGTGAAAGACTACATTCCCCCAACTAGGAAAAGGCAAGAATGTCCATTTATACCACTTTTATCCAACATTATACTTGCAGTGTCAGCCAGTATAATAATGTAAAGAAAATAGAATTAAAAGTTTATAGACTGAAAAGAAAGAATACTGTATTTGTACACAAAGGGATCAGTTATGAAGTAAAGTCTAAGGAATCTGTAAAAATAACAACTGTTAGAACTAGAAGTGAATTTAGCAAAGGAACATGATGCAAAGTCAATATATAAAACTGAATTGTATTTTTATATATTAGCAAAAACAATTGGAAATTGAAGTTTAAAAATACTATTTACAACACTATAAAAACATGAAATAATTCAGAATAAATTTAATAAAATACTGTATGTACAATACCTGTATAGAAAGCAATGAAACATTGCTGAGAAATTAAAGAGGATCTAACCTGTCCATGGACTAGAAGAGTCTATAGTGTTAAGATATTAATTATCCTCAACTGAGCTATAGATTCAATGAGATTCCAATTAAAATCCAAGCAGGTTTTTTATAGATACTGAAACTCAGTCTAAAATTTAAATGTAAAAAAAAAAATAAAAAAAATTAAATGTAAAAAAAAAATTTTAATGTAAATGCAAAAAATCCTGAATAGCTTAAAAAAATGGAGAGCTTATACTACCTGATTTGAAGACAGTGTGGTTTTGGCATAAGGATAGACATATTGATAAGGATAACAGAATAGAATCCAGAAACAGACCACACAGATACTGTCAACTGATTTTTGCCAAAGGTTATCAGCGTAAATCAATAGAGGAAAGACTGTCTTAACAAACAATGCTGGAACAAATGATGTCCAAATGCAAAAACATTAACTTTCACCTGACTGTTGGTAATACATTGGATAGAGACACTGAGGTCTCAGGTTTGAAAACCCGAGGACACCAGCTTGACTGCAGGGTTACCAGTTTAAGAGTGGGATCACGACATGATCTCATGGCCGCTGGTTTGAGCCCAAAGGTCATTGGCTTGAGACCAAGGTTGTTTGCTTGAGTACTTTCATTTTTAGCTCACGATATAAAAATTAACTAAAAATGGATCCTATGCCTAAGTGTAAAAAAGAACACCATAAAAACTTCTAAAAGACAGCATAGAAGAAAATTTAGGATGCAGAAAACACAAAACATAATAGAAAAAAAACGCCAGACTGGGACTTCCATCAAGATTTAAAACTCTGATAACATTACTAAGACAATAAAAAGATGAGCCACACTCCAGGAAAAAAAACATTTGCAAGACTTATATCTGATAAAGGACTTTAACATTAAAAATATAAAAGAAACTCTCATAAGTCAATAAAAAAATAAAAGAAGACAAACACCTGATAAATGGGCAAAAGATTTAAATAACAAATGTATAAGGTCTACTGGAAAGTTCTGTCCGTTTCCATCACAAGTTTCAACATGTAAGCACATGTTTATTTGGCGCATGTATGCCTCTCTATTTTTATCGCTTATACATACTGACGTAGCAAATTAACTTAAACAAAGTTGATTCACTTTGTGTGAATCGATAGTGTATCCATGGCTACTGATAAAGTTCATTTACGCCACTGTATTGTATACAAATTTCAACAAAGAAGAAATGCTACAGAAGCATGTAGAAATTTATTAAAAGTGTTTGGTGAAGGTACAGTTTCTGACAGGACATGCAGAAGATGGTACGAAAAATTCGAAACAGGTGATTTCGACCTTTCTGATAAGCCACGTTCTGGGCGACCATCTTTGATCCATGACGATGTTAAGACCATGTTGGAGCAAGATCCTTTTCCGACAACATTGAAGATCACAGAAAGGCTTACTTCAGCTCAGCAAACCATTTCGGACCATATTCGGAAGATAGTATTGGTGTGGAAATATATTATTTAATAAAGTTTATTGACGGTAAGAAAAATTTGTATTTTTTTTTAATTCCAAAAACGGACAGAACTTTCTGGTAGACCGTATATAAAACAAACAAACACCACAAATATCAAATAAGCACTGGAAAAGACTTATGATCATCAGTCTTCATGGAAATGCAAATATTAAAATCACAAACAGGCATCACATTCACTAAAATGACTAAAATGAAAAGACTTATAATACCAAGTGTTGATAAAAATATTGAACAAATGAAATTCTCATACATCGCTGCTGGGAATGCAAAATAGTACAGCTACTTTGGGAAACAGTTTGGCAGTTTTTTAATGAAAATAACCACATACTTATTATATGATCTCAAAACCCTACTCTTAGGTATTTACCCAAGAGAAATGAAAACAGTATTCTTGGGCAGATAAAATATATTATGCTCACTTTGTTAAAGATGGTGTGGCCCAGGTGATATTATTAGTTGCCCTTCCTGCTTGGGATGGGTGTGATTATGTTAATATGTGTTGGAGGAGGGCTTTCGCACCAAAAGGGTTTAAAAGGAAGAGAGATCATGTAGTTCCGAGAGAAGAGTGATTACGTTCTAAGAGGAGCCCATTCTGGAGGACAGCACAGAAAGGCCACATGGAGGAGGCCAGGAGAGGCAGCCAAGATGGTAGAGTGCTGAGAGAGAAGCCAGTTTGTGCAGTTTGTGCAGAGAGAAGGAGATGGGCAACAGAGGTGAATAAGTCTGGTGAGCTAGAGACCTTTGACTCCAGAAACTTGGATAAGTCAGTAGCTTTGTGAGCACTGAATGTGAGTGGGTTTTGGAGCCCAGTGTGTGTTTTTACTTGCCCGCAGGGTGCAAGCTAGGATTAAAGATGATGGCCCACTAGTTATTGGCTCCGATGTTTCATTACCGTCTGTCTGAATCTAATGCGAACCTGCATAGGCCAGGCGGCTGTAATGGTGGCTGTGGCTACTAGCTTTACAAGTATATTCACACAGACTTGTATTTGAATGATTATAGCATCTTTACTCATATAGTTAAAAACTTGAAACAACAGAAAAGGCAATTAATTGATTAACTGTAAATAAAATGAGGTATATACATACAATGGATATTATTCAGCAATTAAAAAAGGAAGGAACTACAGATATAATTTAACAATGTGCATAAGTCTTAAAAGCATTACACTAAATACAAGTGTCCATAATGAAAGGCTACATACTGTATGGTTCCAAGTGTATAAGAATCAGGAAAGAAAATACTATGGAAACAAAAAGCAGTTCAATGGTTGCCAGGGGTAGGATGGCATTGAAAGCAAAAGGGACAAGAGGAAACTTTTGGGGTTGATAGAAAGAGTCTGTATCATGACTGTGGCAGTGGTTATATAATTGCATACATTTGTCAAAATCCAGGGAATTAAATACTTAAGATGGGTAAATTTTACTATTTGTGAATGATACGTCAATAAAACTGATTTTAAAACTTTAATGTAAAAGCCATTTCCAGTGATTTTTTTTTAAAGGAAAATGCATTAAGAAGAAACATACTGATTCTCTAGGGTAAACTCTATCTAAATTATTTAATTAGTCTTACCGGCCCCACGGATCCCTGAGCCCTCGTGCAGCCAGCCTCTCCTGTACATTTTCTAATGGCGTCCCTTCTATCTTCCACTGTCTATAATCTGGAAGTTCCATTTTACTATGACCATGTTCATGTCCATGTCCATGTTCATGCCCATGGGCCATGTCTATATGAAAAGATTAACATGAGAGAAATATGCATTGTAGATATCAAATAACCAAGTTCATTATTAATGGTTTAAGGTGAAACATTTAAAGTTAACGTTTTAAAAAGGAGAACCAATAAAAATACTCAAAAATTCTGAGTTAAGAAGTTTTAACAAATGGTGTATTATCAAATAACTAGTGAAATGTTAAGTTAGAAAATACATATAAAAACATAAAAAAAGAAAAATAATCAGTAATCCCATCAGAGATAATCATTTATTTTTTCATTTCTTCATTAAAATAATGGCAGACATTTATTGGGCCCTATGTGCCAAGTACTTTATAGGTATTAACTCTGTTATTTCCAAAACTCTATGAACTTAAATTATGATCATTATCCCCATTTTATAGATGACAACAATGAGGGTCCATGAAGGTAACTTTCTGAAGGTAACAAAAATAGTAAATGATCCAAATGGATTTTGAACCGGACAGTTTGGTTTCAGAGCCCTTGTTCCTAATTTCTAAGCAATTCTTGTTTCCTTCCTTTTAGTCCTTGCATACTGCATAGATATGCATAACAAAGATATTTTACATACTGATTTGTTACTGCTCTCTTCAGATGATCCTAGTAAAATGCAGCATTGTGTTTAAATACATGTGATCACATAATTTTTTTGTAAAGAGCCAAATAGTAAATATTTTAGACTTTGTGGGCAAAAAGGTAAAATCAAGAATATTGTATAGACACTTATATAACGAGAGAAAACAAATTTCCACAAATACTTCATTGAGAAAATTCAAAACATACTGAGTATAATTCTTTGTAATACAGGTCTATTGATGAGGAAAACTGATTTTTTTTTTTACAGAGACAGAAAAAGAGTCAGAGAGAGGGATAGACAGGGTCTGACAGGAACAGAAAGAGATGAGAAGCATCAATCATTAGTTTCTCATTCTGCGTTGCAACACCTTAGTTGTTCATTGATGCTTTCTCATATGAGCCTTGACTGCGGGCCTACAGCAGACCGAGTAACCCCTTGCTCAAGCCAGCAACCTTGGGTCCAAGCTGGTGAGCTTTTGCTCAAACCAGATAAGCCTGCGCTCAAGCTGGTGACCTCAGGGTCTCAAACCTGGGTCCTCGGCATCCCAGTCCGACACTCTATCCACTGCGCCACTGCCTGGTCAGGCAGAATTCTTTTTTGGGGAGGTAACATTTTGGTTAACTAGAACTTAAAGTTTAGTGTTCCTTAATATCAAATTGATTGTACATGTTTGTCTGTAAAAAACCATTCTTAGCTCACAGCCTGTACAAAAAAATGAAAATGGGTTAAACTTGGCCAGCAGGCTATAGTTTGCTGACTACTAAACTATAGCAACAGAGACCATAGGATCCCTTTTTAATTGATGTTTGCATCCTTAAATAAAATATGCCTTCAATAGTAATATAAAGAGTTTAGTTTGACCAGGGTTATTTTTATAGATAACATAAAAAAAAGATTTCAGCTTAGTTTCCAGTTAAACTGCTATGAATCTGAAATTAAGCAAGTATTAATTAATAATGCAATACTGTAAATTTATATAAAATTAGCAGTAGCAAATTTTTTAATTCATTTTTAGAGAAGAGAGAAAGGGTGGGGGAGGAGCAGGAAGTATCAACTCCTATATTTGCCTTGACCAGGCAAGCCCAGGGTTTCAAACTGGTGACCTCAGCATTCCAGGTTGATGCTTTATCTACTGTGTCACCACAGGTCAGCAGTAGCAAATCTCTGCTCTCCAGAAATAAAACCAAACCAAATAAATATTACCATTATTTTTGCATTTATAACTATGAACAGGACCAATAATAAGGCAGGATTCTTTAACTGCATTTTAGAAGACAGTGTTCAATATTAGCTAGTGTATACTGAAGATATATTATGTGAAATGTGCATTCATTAAACAATTTCCAAGAATATAAGGAAAAACTGTACACAGTAATTCTGAGAAATTAACATTTAATATTTACATTTATAGATGTTAAGATATGACAAAACATTACATTGATGATTTTCACATTTAAAAGAATAAAAACCAATACTCACCAAACACAAGTTAAAACTACAACATTCATTAAAAAACTACAATATTAATAACTATGAATGAAATATTTAACCCATTATTTCATTATTTGGTAGAGTCAATACGTAACACAAAGAAAAAATTTACGGTTTCAGATTTCAGACTGACCTATGAATTTCAATGTCATTACAAAAAACTTTCAGAATAGTTTAATTACAATGATAATATTTTGACTTCTTCAAACCGTGTTTTTAAAAAAAAATTTTTTTGTAAGGAATGTTTCATTCCAAAAATGTTTAAACAGATTACAAGATAAACCTTTATTTTGGCAAATGTCAATTCTAGAATATTAACACTAATTAAGTATTAATGTACTTAGAAGAGAATACAAGAACATCAAAATTTTTTTGTCAAAAAGTTTGATTTTAGCCCTGGCCGGTTGGCTCAGCGGTAGAGCGTCGGCCTAGCGTGCGGAGGACCCGGGTTCGATTCCCGGCCAGGGCACACAGGAGAAGCGCCCATTTGCTTCTCCACCCCTCCGCCACGCTTTCCCTCTCTGTCTCTCTCTTCCCCTCCCGCAGCCAAGGCTCCATTGGAGCAAAGATGGCCCGGGCGCTGGGGATGGCTCTGTGGCCTCTGCCCCAGGCGCTAGAGTGGCTCTGGTCGCAACATGGCGACGCCCAGGATGGGCAGAGCAACGCCCCCTGGTGGGCGTGCCGGGTGGATCCCGGTCGGGCGCATGCGGGAGTCTGTCTGACTGTCTCTCCCTGTTTCCAGCTTCAGAAAAATGAAAAAAAAAAAAAAAAAAGTTTGATTTTGAAAATAAAATAGGAACATTACCATAGTATGGAGGTTATTTCAAAGTTACAGTATTACTATGCTTAAAACATTAGGTAATTTGGAAGACATATCTTTGAAAGAAAACATGAAAGTAGACATAACTTTTCCTAAACAAACTTCTTTTAATAAATGCTATGTTTTCTCTCCTACCTAATTAAAATATTTCAGTACTAAATAGAATATTTCAATAATCTTCGCCAGAAAGAACAAAAAGTTGAACACTATTTCTATGGAACTTTTCATTTTCTTTTAAAAATCATTTCTACTTCAGAATAGGCATAAGTCAAACAATGATATCCTCATCACTCGAGGGAAGTTTGGAATTCTACTTAAGTGCATGTAGACTTTGGTACTATACAGATCTGGCATCAAATTCTGGATGACCATCAATAGCTGTAAAATGGCAAATCATTTAATCTCTATGAACTTTAGTTTATTCATGTAAATGATAAAACCTACCTTGCAGCAGTGTGAGAAATGGGAAAAGCACATTGTGATGAGCCTTCTCCCTTCAAACCCAAGTGGTGAGAATGTGACAACATACTACCCTGTAAAACTGTTTGGCATAACCTAGAAAAGCTTACCATTTGAATACCTTATGGCCTAGCAAATCTGCACTATCCAATATGGCAGCCACTAGTATTTGAATGTGGTTAGTGTGACTAGAAAAAACTGGGGAACTAGACTTTCTATTTGATTTTAATTTCAAAATGGATTCTCAAATTAGTTACTGGAAAATTTAAAGTGTATTTTGAATACTCAGTTAAAAATATATTATAATTTTATGTTTCTTTTCACCTTTTTAATATGGTTACTAAGAAATTTTAAATTACATATGGGTCTTCCATTATATTTCCATTGAACAACACACTACTCTAGAGAAACTCTTGCATGTGTATGATGATATATTTTATAAGAATCTTTTTAACCACATTGTTGACGCTAGCCCCCAAACTGTAAACAACCCAAATATCCAACAACAATAATGGACTGATTATGAAAGAGTCACCTATGGAATATAGTCAATGAAAAACAACATGCAACAGTATAAAATAATCTTAAAAATATAATGAGCCATAGGTGAATGATAAAAAAATATATACACTTTGATCCCATTAATATAAATTTAAAAACCTAACTATTCATTTTTTAGAATGTACTTTAGATGGAAAATTAAAGTAAAACAAGTGAGTGCTTATCACAAGTCAGGATAGTAGTTACCTCTTGTTGGAGGACATAAAATAAGAGCTCTAAAAGGAGCTTGTAAGGCAGTGTTTTCAAAATTTTTTTAAGTGAGAGGTGAGGAGGCAAAGAGACAGATTCCTCCATGTGCCTGGACGGGGATCCGATGGGGATCCACCGGGCAAGCCCCCTACTGGCCAATGCTGTGCCCATCTAGGGCTGCTGCTCCCTTGCTTGGCAATTGAGCTATTTCAGCGCCTGAGGCAAAGGCATGGAGCCATCCTCAGTGCCTGGGGCCAACTTTGCTCAAACCATTGGAGCCATGGCTGCAGGAGAGGAAGAAAGAAAGAAAGAGAGAGAGAGAGAGAGAGAGAGAGAGAGAGAGAGAAAGAGAGAAGATGGAGCAGTGGAGAAGCAGATGGTTGCTTCTCCTGTGTGCCCTAACCAGGAATTGAACCTGGGACATCCACATGTCAGGCCAATGCTATACCACTGAGCCAATTCAGTTTATTTTTAATTCTTATACCTCAAAGGAGCTTTTTTTGGACAGCTGTTTTCCTTATCACATTCTCACCTCCCACCCCCAATTAAATTTTAATACCACGGGTATATTGTATATGTTTATGTATTGTGGCTCTTTGGAGGGCCACACACCACTGTAGTATCTAAGATTTTTTCAACACCCCTTCCATCCTCTCAGAACCAATTTTCACCTGCTTGAAGGTCATTCTCTTCTGTTGAGAATACACGTTCTAAGTTATTGGCAATGCTTTATTTCCTAACTTGAAGGGTAGTTACTCAAGTGTTTACTTAATTATAGTTTAAAATGTACTTATGTTTTATATGTTTTATATATCCTTTTGTTATGTATACTTTACAGTAAGAAAACTAAATAAAGTGACAAATTATGTCAAGGACTCAACAATGGGTCATTACGTCCAGCCCAGATCTGTTCAAACAATAGCAAGAAAATTAGTTCAACAAAGAAAAACCATGTAATTATTAAATTTTAAAAAGCTACCCACCTATGTTTGGAGTGAACTTACAGTTTGGTGAATATTAACCTCTACTAAAGGAGGCTGACAACCCTAAGAAGAAAATAAGATAATGCCACCTAAATTACATGTAATTTTACGGTTTACGAAGGACTTTCAAGTATACATATCAATTCTCTCCCACTTTTAAAACTGTGGATACTATAAGAACATTAGAAAATTAAAGACAAATGTGTCCCATCCAGTCTCTGCACTTATGTATATGCAAATTTAAAATAGTAAAATATTTAGGGTAAATCACTCTATAAATGGATGTGATTTTGTACCCTGTTTACATTGTGTCAAAAACATTTGTACCAAAAAAAAGAAAATTCACTTAAAACTATACATATTTATGAGGCAGGCATAATTACTTTTACTTCACATATTTTCGATTTGGGGGCTGTTTTGCTTTTATTCAATTCAAAGGTAATCCAAAAAACACGCGGCGGCTGGTGGCAGAGGAGGGAAAAAGTATCTGGACTTATTAACTACAGTAATTCTCACTGTATCCATTTACAGCCACCCTTGACGACCCCAGAACTTCGTAGTTCTCTCTCCCTAGTTCTTGGATCTCCTTTCCTGTGGAGCTACACACTGTCATCATCCTTGTTTACTTAGTCTCTTCCTTTCCAAATTCCTCAATATAAGAGTCTCATTCTTATTCCCAGTTAAGAGATCTCCCCCCAACTCTCTTATTTACCTGAAAGCAATCTGACCTCTCAGGACATTCAATATTCAACCCTTCAGCCGGAGCCAACCGGAAACGGAAGTTATTACTTCGAGTACCTTTCCGCAGGAAAGCCGAGAAGTCGTTTAACGTTCCGGCATGGGGTCACAGATTTACGGACGAGGTGGTGATGACGCGAAGGACGCTGAACGTTGACATTGTTCTGCATAGCTGTGCATTCGTAGTCTGATTAAGAGAAATTGTGGAGGACAGAGGGTGAGCAAGAGGTGGTGTTTCCTTGCTTGGAGACCGGAATCCTTAGACATTGCACAGAGAGGAGGGTCGCGGACATCCTGCAGCCAATCAGTGAGACTGTTGTTGGAGCGTGGACTCACCCAGTGGGAGGGCTGGTTGTTGCGCTGCAGTTGGCAGGCTGCTGCGGGAGGCGGTGGCGGTAAGAAGGCAGAGGCAGCCGGGTGACAGGTAGGCGGCCGCGCTGTCCTTGGGGGACGCAGAGGACTGCTACATCAGGAGGGAGTTTCATCTCCTCCAGCTGCAGGAACAATAAAGGGGATCTGACCAAGGTGGTCCAGGAAGGTTATAGCTGGAGTGCAGGTGGTTCCGGAATCTTTCGTAGACCAGGTAGCACCTTGGGAGGGTCGTGAGGAAAAGGCGGCTGAGGCGGGTGGAGGGTGAGCCCGGTGCGGCGACGTGGGGGCCCAGGGCGTGGGGGGCTGCGGTGGCGCCAGCAAAGAGCAGAGAGGCGGGAGCAAGACGGTGTCGTGAGGGCTGGAGGAATTCCTTGCACGAAGCTCGGAGAGAGAAAAGGACGCAGCATTTCAGGCACCTGAGAGAAATCCTAGAGCTTGCTTCTTAGGGCCGTTTCCCGGGGTGAGAAGGGGGAGCGGAGAAGAAAGGTAAGCTATTTACTGGCGGTCAGACTCTCGGAATTCTTTATAGCTATACATTATGTAACCCTTGGCTGTTACTTACTCAAACAACTAGGTTGTCCCTCTTGGAAGAGGAAGTCTAGTAAACCATTGATGTATCACGATAGTTTTTTAGTTGGTTGAGGGTTTTCCACCCTGACAGACTCTGGAAGCGTGGAAGCGTGAAGGGTAGAGAAGTCACGACGAGCTCATCCCAGACATGGACTTGAGAGAGTCGTTAGCTTGAGATGAGCATGGCCAGGTTCACGTTTTGTAGTTCATGAATGTATTTGTTTTGAGGGTCAAGGCTTATTACAAATGCTTCTTTTTTCTAATCTTCAGGAAATTGGAGAGCCTCAAAAATCAATAGTAGGAGGTAAGTGCATATTGGAAAATGACAAGAAATTTCATTTTTAGATATTACTCCCTAGATATTGTGTATGTTAGAGACTGAAAATAAGGTCTGAATGGGGAGACAGGGCATGCAAAAGTCATTTATTAACTGATTTACTCTATAAGTCTGAGAAACTGGTTCTGTATTATTTCTAAGGTTTAAAAAAATGCTTTTGAACCTTTCTGACAGAAGATGTATTTACATACATAAATAACTATGAACACATAATTATGTTTTTTCTTAGTTTTTATAATTCATTTTTTATGCAATGAAATGTACAATTAATAGAGGAATTTCATTAAGTATGTGTTATGGCAGGACAAACTACGATAAAAAGTTGGTTCTATATTAGTGTGTCACAAAACCTAAATCAACAACTCATTTATTTGTCTAAAAATATTTGGTAAGGAGAGTTGGATCAGTAGAGTTTATTTGTTAATTCTGAAATGTTTGGAGTACTGACATATTTATCAATGCTTCAGATAAAAATTTTGACACTTGGTGTTTTCGCTGTCTTTATTATATTTATACTTTTTACAAGAGTAATACTGTCTCAGTCACAAAGAATAGTTCTGCTTCTATTTTAGTTGCAGTTATGTAGTGTGAGTACCTGTGAACAAATCTGCTTTTATGTAGGGTGGTGTGTGTATGTGTGAGTGAGTGTTTCTTATTATGTAATCAGCCTACTAGAGCTGTCTTAGAGAACTAATGGCTGATTTTGAATGGCCAATAGGTGTCATTGTAGAATGCAATCAAGTTGAACAATTGAGTAGGAAATTACTAAGTGATTTAAAACATTAGTTCAAATTAAAATATAGTAATAATTGGCTGATTATGCATCATTTGAAGTCTACTTCTCTGACACATTTCAGTATCTGAGATGTTTATAAGGAATTTGAAACAGTGGCTATTAAGAAATATAATCATTTGCTCTAAAATGGACTTTGAAAGCTTGTTTTTAAATCTAACTCTTAAGCCATCCTCACATGCAATGGATTTAGTTTGATTTATTTATTTTTTTGTGTGTATGTGAGAGAGAGGGACAGATAGGGACAGACAGACAGGAAGGGAGAGAGAGGAGAAGCATTAGTTCTTCGTTGTGGCACCTTAGTTGTTCATTGATTGCTTTTTCATATGTGACTTGATGGGGGGGGGGCTCCAGCAGAGCGAGTGACCCCTTGCTCAAGCCAGCGACCTTGGGCTTCAAGCCTGCAACCTTTGGGCTCAAGCCAGCAACCATGGGGTCATGTCTGTGATCCCACGCTCAAGCCAGCGACCCTGTGCTCTGGCTGGTGAGCCTGCACTCCAACCAGATGAGCCCTTGCTCAAGCCAGCTGCCTCAGGGTTTTGAACCTGGGCCCTCTGGGGTTTTGAATCTGGGCCCTCTGTGTTCCAGGCCAACAATCTATCCACTGCTCCACCACCTGATCAGGCTGATTATTTTTTAATAAACAATTTGGGGATCTTATAGTAGTTTATTAAGTTCTAGAATGATTAAGATTTTAGCTTGACTCAGCTTTATAATAGAAAAATCAATACTGCATAATAAAAAAACTAAAATGATAAAATATGGGCAGAAAGTCTCCAAACAAGTTGTCAGTAGCACAAAATAGTACTTTGTTATTATTCTTTTAGTTAAATAAAAGAGGAATTTTTGTGTTTCAAGATCTTTGGCTCCTTAGGGTTTGGTTGTTGTTTTTTGTTTGTTTTGTGGCAGAGAGACAGATAGAGGGACAGAGAAGGACAGACAGACAGGAAGGGAGAGAGAAGCATCAATTCTTTGTTGCGGCTCCTTAGTTGTTCACTGATTGCTTTCTTATATGTGCCTTGACCGGGGGGCTGCGGCAGAGTGAGTGACCCCTTGCTCAAGCCAGTGACCTTGGGCTTCAAGCCAGTGACCTTTGGGCTCAAGCCAGCAACCAGATCCCACACTCAAGCTGGTGACCTTGGGGTTTTGAACCTGGGTCATCTGTGTCCCAGTCTGATGCTCTATCCACTGCGCCACCGCCTGGTCAGGCTTAGGGTTTTTTTGATGTCCAGACTAGTTTTGGTTTACTTTTTTGTCTAGCTAGTAGACTATTTTTCTCAGGATGATGTACTGAACGTTTTTGATTGTTTAAAATATGATGTGGCCTGACCTGTGGTGGCGCAGTGGATAAAGCGTCAACCTGGAAATACTGAGGTTGCTGGTTCAAAACCCTGGGCTTGCCTGGTCAAGGCACATATGGGAGTTGATGCTTCCTGCTCCTCCCCCGCCCCCTTCTCTATAATAAATAAATAAAATCTTAAAAAAAAAAACTTAAAAAAAATAAAATATGATGTGATGGATTATGGAGGAAAGTGGCACAGAAAGCTCTGAAGGTGGCTTACAGTTGGTGTGAGTACAGCTCCTTACCTGAAGATCCTTCTGTTGAGCTCTTGTCATTTTTTAGCTCTGCTCCTTTTATTGCTATTAATACAATGTTAAGAATAAAGTTGGGCCTAATTCAGAAAATCTCCGTGAAAGTGGATTATATCAGAATAATCTTGGAGTTAATTTTTTTTTCTTAAGGCATATGGACACATACCCCTTAGTGGTAGGGGGAATGTGAGGGGAAATAGATACACATATTTTGAAGGAAAAAAACCTAGATTATATGATTCACCACTGACTTCTACTTTCAATCATTGATCTAATTCAAAGCTCTCCTACCTGTGATATGAACCAGTAACAGTAATTTTTGGTTGAGAGAAAGGCCTACCAAATCTACCAATAATTTTATAGCTCAATAAATTTTTATCATTTAATGTCATAGCTAAGACAGATTTTTTAGCCAGGAGCTAAAGTTGCCAGAAATAAAAATTGTGCTGAATGTTTTGGTTTGGATTAGTTTTTACTTGACACTTAGCTGCTTTTCATAAATCAAACTAATTTCTTTCACAATTCAAACTTGTGAAAATTTGCACAGATATTTATTTATATCTTGTTCTCTCAGAGTGTCTGAAAGCTATCTAATTCTAGAATCAAAATACAATTGGAAAATAAGAATTGGAAGTTTTCTTGATTAAAGGTCTTTTTGCAGTATTGTTGCAGTACAAAATAGATGCATGTTTAGCTTTTGTGTAAACATTCACTCAATAATATAAAGTAAAACTTGGAGTTGTGAATGTGTTGACTTTGACACAGGTCCTTTTTAGAAATTCATGGTTCATCTTTATGAATTCTAGACTTTCTGTTTAGGTATCTATTTGCCATGAAGACAAGTACTAGAAAAATTAAATTTGTAGACTTCAATGTTGGAGAAAGGAATAAAAACTCACTTATGTAATATATTAAGAGGTGTGACTTTTATTATTATCGAATTATAGTTCTTTCTAGTTTTGAAATATAACTGCCAAAAAGTAGTCATAAAGTATGTTAAGTGGCACCAATTTATTTAATGGTAAAGACATGGGTTACAAAATAGTTATTTTGTTCTATTGTAATGTTAGAATCAAATTTATCTATCACTTTTGTCATTATGGACCCTTTACTTTTTTTTTAAAGATTATTCATTTTAGAAGAGAGAGAAAGAGAAAGGGGGAGGAGTAGGAAGCATCAACTCCCATATGTATGTGCCTTGACCAGGCAAGCCCAGGGATTTGAACCAGTGACCTCAGTGTTCTAGGTTGGCGCTTTATCCACTGCACCACCACAGGTCAGGCCCGATGGGTTTCAAATGAAAAGAGCCACTCTCAAAAGATTACATACTGTATGATTTTATTTATATAACATTTCTGAAATAAAATTACAGAGATGAAGAGCAGATTAGTGGTTGCCAGGGGTTAGGGATCAGGGAGAGGGGAGTGGGTGACTACAAGGGAGTGTCTTGGTCATAGAAAAATTCTGTATCTCAATTGTGGTGGTAGTTACACAGACCTACATGTTTTAAAATTTAATAGAACTAGCCTGACCAGGTGGTGGCGCAGTGGATAGAGCGTCGGACTGGAATGCCGAGGACCCAGGTTTGAGACCAAGGTCGTCAGCTTGAGCACGGGCTCATCTGATTTGAGCAAAGCTCACCAGCTTGGACCCAAGGTCGCTGGCTTGAGCAAGGGGTTACTCGGTCTGCTGAAGGCCCATGGTCAAGGCACATATGAGAAAGCAGTCAGAGAAACTGAAGTGCTGCAACGAAGAATTGATGCTTCTCATCTCTCTCCATTCCTGTCTTTCCCTATCTGTCCCTCTCTTGGACTCTCTCTCTGTCTCTGTAAAAAAAAAAAAAAGTTTAATAGAACTACACACAGAGAGAGAAATGAATGCTTATAAAACTGGTGCTATCTGAATAACCTCTGTGTGGGTATACTAGTGTCAGTTTCCTGGTCTTGATATTTTACTATAGTTATGCAAGTTATTATCATTGGAGGAAACTGGGCAACAGTATATGGTACCTTCCTATGAGTCAGCCTATAATTATTTCAAAGTAAAAAGTGTTTTTGAAGTATTGTTATAAGAATTTAATGAGCAAATATATGTAAGGTTCTTATCACAGTACTTGGTGTGTTACTACTACACAATAAATATAAGAGTAGTAGCGGCAGTAGCAGCAGTGATAGTTCAGGCCTCTGACCTCTTACTAGGCCTCTCCGTAGGTTCATTCCAGCAGTCTTATTGGCCAGCCTGTTCTCAGTCTTTCCTTACTCCTGACCATTCTACAACACAACCAGAGTGTCTATCACATATTACTCATTTCACACAAAAATCTTTTAATGGCTCCCCATTGTACTTTCTTTTTTTTTCTTTTTTCTTTCTTTGTATTTTTCTGAAGCTGGAAATGGGGAGAGACAGTCAGACAGACTCCTGCATGCGCCCAACCGGGATTCACCCGGCACGCCCACCAGGGGCGAAGCTCTGCCCACCAGGGGGCGATGCTCTGCCCCTCCAGGGCGTCGCTCTGCGGCGACCAGAGCCACTCTAGCGCCTGGGGCAGAGGCCAAGAGCCATCCCCAGGCGCCCGGGCCATCTTTGCTCCAATGGAGCCTTGGCTGCAGGAGGGGAAGAGAGAGACAGAGAGGAAGGGGGGGGGGTGGAGAAGCAAATGGGCGCTTCTCCTATGTGCCCTGGCCGGGAATCGAACCCAGGACATCCACACGCTGGGCCATGGCTCTACCACTGAACCAGGGCTTGCCAATTTATAAGAGGTTTAAGATGGAGAGGAAGAGCAATATTAATGGGAAAAAATCAATTATTCTCTGTTCCTGAGGGAAAAGGATGAAGGCTGTTTACCTTCCCTAAAGCCATAGAAAGAGGTCCCCCCCCAATAAAGTCACTTAATTGTTTTGTGTGCCTTTAAGAAGAGAGACTGTTTTTGAAAACAACATTTTTATCCAGAGAAATGGGGTATGAAATGGTGATTAGCATAAATGATATTTTGATGTCTGCAGCAACTGTAATTTGATATGAAGATATGTGTGATATCTACTGGTGTGCAGATCACAAAAAATACTGTGGGGTTTTTTGGGGGGTGGTTTTGTTTTGTTTTGCGTATGTCCATAATCAAATGAAATGATAAATTTTAGTTGGAGATAAGTAAAAATAATGATACAATTTTTTCCTCTCATCAAAGTTTATGAATTTTACTCATAGATCCATGTGTGTGGGTGGGTGGGGGGTCTATGGACTCCAGGTTGAGAATTTGTAAGGGGAAAGAAAGGGCTTTGGATGGATACAGGGTTGTATGCCAGGAAAAGGCTATATAGAGGAGGTGACTGTTGATGTGAGTCTTTTTTGTTGAATGTATTTGTGTGACATCGATTAATAAAAGTATACAGGTTTCAGTGCATAATTCTATAATATATCATCCGTATATTGCACTGTTCCCCACCCAAGTCAAGTCTCCCTCCATCACCATTTATCCCCCCTCCCCCCTCTTCCACCCCTACTCCCTTCCCTCCTGCACTCTACATTGTATCTCTAAGTTTTTCTTTTGTTTTTACTCATTTATAAATGGTTTATTTTTATTTTATTTTATATTTTTACTGAGACAATTAAATTTAACAGGGTGATATTGGTCAACCAGAGTATATAGATTTAGAGAAAACATCTCCACATCATTTGAACAGTTGATTATGCTGTACACCCATCACCCAAAGTCAAATCATCTTCTGTCACCTTATATTTTATTTCTCTTTAAGCTCCTCCCGTTCCCCCACCCCCCTTCCTCTCCACCCCTTCCTTTTCCCTGGTAACCACTACACTTTTGTCTATGTCCATGAGTCAGTTTTGTGTTCCACCTATGTATGGAATCATATGGTTCTTAACTTTTCCTGATTTACTTATTTCACTCAGTATAATGTTATCAAGGTCCATCCATGTTGTAAATAATAATATGTCATAATTTCTTATGGCTGAGTAGTAATCCGTTGTATATATGTACTGCATCTTCTTTATCCAGTTCTCTATTGAAGGGCACTTTGGCTGTTTCCATATCTTGGCCACCATGAACAATGCTGCGATGAATCTCTTAAGTTTTTTTTCTTTGCTTAATTCCTTCACTTTTTTTACCCAGCCCCCCAACCCCTATTCCCTCGACAGCTGTTAGTCTGTACTTCATATGTACGAGTCTGTTTCTATTTTGTTTGTTTATTTTGTTCATTAGATGTCACATATAAGTGAAATCATATGGTACTTGTTTTTCTCTGACTGGCTTATTTCACTTAGCAATGTGTGAGTCTTGAAAGAAGGTAGAATAGGTAGTTGAAAGGAAGTCCAGAAGGGAAGGTAGCTGAAGAAAATATGTGGAGGTTTGAGACAGCTTGGCATATCATGGAATTGTAGAATAATGTTGGTATGGGGAAGTCTGTTTTAAGCAAAGGTATAATTTTTTTTTTTTTTGTATTTTTCTGAAGCTGGAAACGGGGAGAGACAGTCAGACTCCCGCATGCACCCGACCGGGATCCACCTGGCACGCCCACGGCGGGAGGGGTGCTCTGCCCACCAGGGGGCGATGCTCTGTCCCTCTGGGGCGTCACTCTGTTGCTATCAGAGCCACTCTAGCGCCTGGGGCAGAGGCCAAGAGCCATCCCCAGGCGCCCGGGCCATCTTTGCTCCAATGGAGCCTCGGCTGTGGGAGGGGAAGAGAGAGACAGAGAGGAAGGAGAGGGGGAGGGGTGGAGCAGCAGATGGGCGCTTCTCCTGTGTGCCCTGGCCGGGAATTGAACCCCGGACTTCTGCACGCCAGGCCGACGCTCTACCACTGAGCCAACCGGCCAGGGCCCAAGGTATAATTTTTATTCCTGCTGACATTTTGTTCGTAAGCATATTGAACAAGTACTGGTATGACAGAGCCTGTCTTTCCAAACCATAGATCTGAACCTCTGGTCATCTCTTTTCAGGTGTGTTGAACAACCAGATATGACTCCTTGAAAATCTGCCTGCTGGGAGGATTTCTCTTTTCTCCTGCAAAGCCAACTCTGTGTAGGACTAATGCCAGCGTAGCATATGAAACCGTGTATACACCAGGCCTGAATTTTTATTTCTTCTTTTGTTTCTCTACATGGCCAAAGATTAGGGGGGACTTGACATATCATAGATGCGTGGGCAATGGGTGTCTGGGCCATTTGTGCTTTTAGGGCCTGCTCTAACCTCATTGTATATATAATAATTGAAGTCCAGATTAGCTGCTTATGTAGCGGTAATAATTTTCAAATAATGGCTTAAAATTTTAAAAAAGTTTTTCTCATGTAAATCTGCTTCAAGTCTGGATTAACGTGAGGGTAGCTGAGTTTTGTTTTTTATTTGGTTGGTTTTTTAAGTGAGAAAGACAGAGAGAGGGACAGGTAGGGACAGACAGACAGGAAGGGAAAGAGATGAGAAGCATCAATTCTTTGTGTGCGACATCTTAGTTGTTCATTGATTGCTTTCTCATATGTGCCTTGACGGTGAAGAGGGGAGTTCTAGCTGAGCCAGTGACCCCTTGCTTAAGCCAGTGACGATGGGGTCATGTCTATGATCCCAGGCTCAAGCCAGCAACCCACACTCAAGGTCAACCTGGCAACCTCAGAGTTTCGAACCTGGGTCCTCTGCATCCCAGGCCAGTGTTCTACCCACTGTATAACCTGTAGTCAGGTGAGGGCATCTGTTTTCCATACAATGGGTCAGCATTGCATCTCTGTATTTCTCTAAAGGCTAAAGATTAAGGGAGACTTGCCATGTCCTGGATGCAGGTACAATGTGTGTCTGGACCATTTGTGCTTTTTTGTGCATTCAGGGCTTGTCTTAACCACACCATTTATATAACCATTGTAGTCTGGTGCCTTGAGATGCTATATGAAGTTTAGGGTGGATTTTTCTAGTTCTGTAAAAAAGTAATTGGGGTTTTAATAAAATTGCATTGAATCTGTAGATTGCTTTGGGTAATATTGACATCTTAACAGTGACTCCTTTTTGGTACTATTTTAAATAGAATTGTTTTTATCATTTCATTTTCAGATTGTTTATTCTTAGTGTATAGAAATGCAACTGAATTTTGTGTTGACTTTTACCCTGCTACTTTTGAATTCATTTATTAATTCTGACAAGTTTTGTTGTTGTTGTTGTTTGTGGCCTCTGTAGGGTTTTCTACATACAAGATCATACAGTATACAGATAGATGATTTTGTTTTTCTTTTCAATTTGGATGTCTGTTATCTCTTTTTTATTGCCTATTTACTATGGCTAGAACTTATAATATTATATTGAATAAAAGAGGTAAAAGCAGGCATTGTGCCTTGTTCCTGATTTTAGAGGAAAGGTTATCAGTCTTTCACTATTGTGTATGATGTTCTCTGGGTTTTTCAGATATATCTTTTACTATGTTGAGGTAGTTTCCTTCTATTTCTAGTCTTTTAGCTGTTTTTATCATAAAAGGTGTTGAATTTTGTCAAATGCTTTTCCTGCATCTATTGAGATCTTCATGTGTTTTTTCCCCTTTATTCTAGTACTGTGGTGTATTACATTTTTAAAATGTTGAACCACTCTTGCATTCCAGGGGAAGAAGTCCCACTTCATCATGTTATATAATCCTGATTATATACTGCTGAATTCTGTTTGCTGGTGTTTTGTTGAGGATTTTTGCATCGGTGTTCATAAGGTGTCTGTATTTTGTTTGTTTTCTGTAGTAGTGTCTTGGTCTGATTTTAGTACCAGGGTAATGCCTCCTAGAGCCAAGTTAAGAGATTTTTACTTCAGTTTTTTGAAAAGGTTTGGTAAGGATTAGTATTAGTTCTTTACATGTTTGAAGGCATTCACTGGTGAATTTAGTAATTTGTGTTTTTCTTTTTTTTCTCCCCGCAGTCCATCGAACTAAAGCTTTTTCTATTTTGTTGACCTTTGCAGAGAACCGACTTTTGCTTTTGTTTATTTTCTCTATTGTTTCCTAGTCTTCATTTCCTATTCTATTCTTTGCTCTAATCTATTATTTCCATCCTTCTGCTAGCTTTGAGTTTAGTTTATTCTTTTTCTAGTTCTTTAAGTTATAAAGTTAGGTTTTGATTTGAGAGCTTTCCTGTTTTATTGTGTGTGTGTGTGTGTTGACAGAGACAGTGAGAGAGAGAGAGGGACAGATAGGGACACAGATAGGAAGAGAGAGAGAGATGAGAAGCATCAGTTCTTGTTTGCAGCTCCTTAGTTGTTCACTGATTGCTTTCTCATATGTGCTTTGATGGGGTCCGAGGGGAGGCTACAGCAGAGTGAGTGACCCCTTGCTCAAGCCAGCAACCATGGGGTCATGTCTATGATTCCGCACTCAAGTGGGTGAGCCTGCACTCAAGCCGGATGAGCCTGCTCTCAAGCCGGGGACCTTGGGGTTTCAAATCCAGGTCCTCTGAGTCTCAGTCTTACGCTCTATCCACTGTGCCACTGCCTGGTCAGGCCTTGTTTTTTAAAGTAAGCATTTTAAAAAATTTTATTTATTGTTTTTAGAGGCTAAAGAGAGAGTGGAGGGTGGGGGGTGGGAGAGAAGGGGCGGGAAGTATCAACTTGTAGTTGTTTGTCATGTGTGCCTTGACTGGGCAAGCTTATGGTTATGAACCAGTGACCTCAGTGTTCCAGGTTGAAACTTAATCCATTGCACCACCACAGGTCAGACAAACAAGCATTTATAGCTATAAATTTCCCCGTTAGCATCACTTTCACTGTGTCCCATAAGTTTTGGTATATTGTGTATTCTCATTTAGCTCCAGGAATTTTCTAATTTCCCTTGTGATTTCTTCTTTGACCCAGTAGTTGTTTAAAAGTTTGTTAATTTTCACAATTTTGTGAATTTTCCTTCTTTTGATTTACTTCATCACATTGTGGTCACAGAAGATATTTTGCGTATACCTATCTTCTTAAATCTGTTGAGACTTAAGTTGTAGTCTAACATGTGGTCTATTCTGGAAGATGGCCCATGTGCACCTTAGAGGAATGTGTATGCTGTTTTTGCCTTGCTTTCTCTTAATTATTGGTTATATTTTTGTTACTTTGCATATTTAGTGATTTTTTTATTATGTGCCAGATTTTCTATATGAAACAACTATAGAGACAGTGTTACCTTCCAGACTGGGTTCCTATTTCTTTCTGTGACTCAAATAGATGAGAGGATAATTATCTTCTATTAATCAGGTATTGAGCTGTCTTAAAGCTATGTTAAAAGTTAAAACTCAGTTTTCCTATGGATTGCCCTGTTGAGTTTTTTTTTTCTTCCTAAGTGAGAGGAAGGAAGATAGAGGGGCAGACTACAGACTTCCTCATGCGCCCCGACTGGGATTGCCATCTGGGGCTGATGCTCTTCCCATCTAGGGCCATGCTCGCAACTGAGCTATATTTAATGTCTGAGGCTGACGCTCCACGGAGCCATCCTCAGCGTCTGGGGCGATGCACTTGAACCAGTCTAGCTATGACTGCGGGAAGGGAGAGAAAGGGGAGGGGTAAAGAATCAGATGGTCGCTTCCCCCTGTGTGCCCTGACTGGGAATCGAGCCTGGACATCCACATGCTGGGCTGATGCTCAACCACTGAGCCAACTGCCCAGGGCCTCCTGTTAAGGTTTTTTGTTAATTTTCTTTTTTTTTTTCAATTGAATGTCTAGTGACTATCTGTAGTTTGGCCCTGAAAGATTTACAGAAACCCATCTTTCCAGAGGTTCCTAGCATAGCTCTCAAATCTGCTTGCCTGTACTGCTTCAAAATCTGACAGTTTGCCTGACCAGGTGGTTGCACAGTGGATAGAGCATCAGACTGGGGCACAGAGGACCCAGGTTTGAAACCCCAAGGTCGCAGGCTTGAGCGCGGGTTGCTGGCTTGAGCAAGGTGTCAGTTGCTCTATTGTACTCCCCCCCCCCCCAGGCACGTGAGAAAGTAATCAATGAACAACTAAGGTACCGCAACAAAGAATTGATGCTTCCCATCTCTTTCCCTTCCTGCCTGTCTGTCCCTATCTGTCCCTTTCTCTGTCTCTTTTGCTAAAAAAAAAAAAAAATCTGACAGTTTGCCTTGGTGGTTCACAGTTTTCAAGGTACAAAAAGGTAGAGTCTACTTAATATCAAATGCCCCTTCCCAAACAGCAGTGGTTACTAGTTTCTTGTATATCTTTCCAGAGATATTCTTAGTCCTTTTCAAGTTTTTTTCCCCACTGCTGAAGTTCTCAAGAAATAAAAATATCATATGATAGCCCAATATATAAGAGATAAAGTCAGCTGCTGTAGTTGATATAAGAGGTCTTGACTGATTTTTAGTTTGAAAAATATTGAATTACAATGATGATGTATGAAATTTCAAGAGACTTATTGATGTATTTTTTTTAAATCACTTTTTGGGCCCTGGCCAGTTGGCTCAGTGGTAGAGCATTGGCCCAGCATGTGGATGTACAGGGTTCGATTCCTGGCCAGGGGACACAGGAGAAGCACCCATCTGCTTCTCCACCCCTCCCCCTCTCCTTTCTGTCTACTTCTTCCTCTCCCGCAGCCAAGGCTCCATTGGAGCAAAGTTGGCTCGGGCGCTGAGGACAGTTCCATGGCCTCTGCCTCAGGTGCTAGAATGGCTCTGATTGCAACAGAACAACGCCCCAGATGGGCAGAGCATCGCCCCCTGTTGGGCATGCCAGGTGGATCCCAGTCAGGCACATGTGGGAGTCTGTCTCTCTGCCTCCCTGCTTCTCACTTCAGAAAAATACACACACACACACACACACACACACACACACACACACTACCTTTGGTTAACAAATAGATTTTAAAACATTAATTTTCTTTTGGTGTTTTAAAGTTGTGATACAGTTTTGAATCAAAGAGGTAGAACATAATGTGATCAGCAAGTATATGAAAATAGCTATCAGTTTATGAGAAAAGTATACCTTTAGCAATTTGAAAATTATTCTCTTTGATCAAAAAACTCTTAACATCTTTTTGTGCCAAAAATTCAAGTAATAGTATTTTTTGTGTTCTTTTTTTAATGTTAAAATTTTTGGTTCTGTGAAACTTATCCAAAATGATTTTATAATCATTGATACTTATTATTTAAGCTTGGTTTTATACTGTATATTAAATTTAGTGATTGTTTGCATTGTGTGTGTATGTTTGTGTGATATTATTGTAATATTGAATTCATAGAATTATTGGTTGGAAATCTTAATTTTATGGATTATTCAAGTGAAGCTCTATAAAGTTTAAGCTACTCAAAGTCTTACAGATAATGACTAATTTGAAACTAAAACTCAGACTTTCTCTAAATCTAATTTTTTAAAAATTATTTTTGGTGATGATACATAGTATATGCTAGTTACTATAGAAACTTTTGAGTCGCTAATTATTTTTTAAATTAGATAAACTGTATTATAAATATTTTACCAAAATTGTTCTTTCTTCTTTGTATTACATTCTTGAGAATATTTCTCAGCATTTTACAGTTTTCTATTTTTATTTTTTATAGAGTTGGAAAATATTTAAGTCTCAACAAATGAATTCCACACTTGAACTCTGCCGCATTCCTGTGCCACCTCCTCCTTTAGAGAACTGATCTTAGAACAGAGGTAAAAATTACACAATTTAACTTTTAAAAGGATAAAGAATGAATTTCCCATACAGTTAGATGTGTTAGAATATTTGGTCATCTTTGTTGGGTGGCTTCTATTTTTTTAAGCAATTTTACCTAGAACACTTAAAATAATCACATCTTAATGCCTTTGAAATTTACTTTTGGAAGTGTTTTCTTTTTAATAGTTATGTCTTTTAACTTCTTTGTTGCCTAAATTTTATAGTTACTGATTTATCAAATTTACTCAGTATAACTGTATTGTTTAGCTATATTAAATCAGTGCTGTCCAAATAGAATTTCTGTGATCATGTCTATGTTCTATGTCTGTGCTGTCCAGTATGGGGTACAAAGCCCCATTTACCTACTGAGCACTTGAAATGTAGCTAGTGAAACTAAGGAAATAAATCTTTAGATTTTACTTTATCTTAATTTAAATTTAAATGGCCACTTGTAGCTAGTGGCTACTGTATTGGACAGTATAGCTCTTGGTTTTTCCTTAGAGAATTTGGTATTTACAATAACAACACATTTTAGATGCTTAGGTTTCAGAATTAATCTAAATAGTAGCTGACCTAGTTTGATAATTTGCAGTAGCAAAATTCATGTTTTACTGTCTTGTATGTTGTCCTGATACTTGTGTAGCTTTGTTTATCCAATAATTTTGGTCCACCAGAAACTCTTAAAAACAGTTATAATAGTTTTGCTCAATGATCTGTTAGCTTATTTAATCTTTTTTTAAAAAAGGAAACCTTTGACACAGGTACTTATATTATCCCCATTTTATAAATGAGGAGTTTTAGGTTACAGATTAGCTAAGCAAGGACACATAACTTGGTCTAGAGCAGTGGTAGTCAACCTGGTCCCTACCGCCCACTAGTGAGCGTTCCAGCTTTCATGGTGGGTGGTAGTGGAGCAACCAAAGTATAAATAAAAAGATAGATTTAACTATAGTAAGTTGTTTTATAAAGATTTATTCTGCCAAACTTAGCAAAAATTCAACATAAAGTACTTGGTAAGTAATTATTGTTATATGCTTTAACTTGCTGTAACTCTGCTTTATAAATTTTATAAAGTAAAGTTACTTCCCTACTTCATAAATCACCATTACTGTGGAACTGGTTGGTGGTTAGAAAAATTTTACTACTAACAGAGATACAAAAGTGGGCAGTAGGTATAAAAAGGTTGACTACCCGTGGTCTAGAGCCAGAGCCCATACTCTTTAACCATTTGGCTGTACTACCTCTTATATTTTGATTGTCAGCTTTACCCATGTAGGTAATGGAGAGCTTATTATACTTTACAAATACTATGAATCTGCTTCTCAGTAATTATTGACCTCCCTTAGATCATGTCCCAGCAGTTTAGTATTTTGTTCATTATATTGTATTAGGGCTTGCTAATAAAAGTTGCTATTTCCACGGTCACCAAAAAAGATAATAATTTTCTGTGATATTTTCTTTACTTTGTTATTATTCTGGGAGTGAGGCAGTACAGGCTGCATTGAGTTGTATGTTGGAATATCAGCTTGATTTTTGCTCATATATAGTTTTTGTTTGTTTGTTTGTTTGGTATTTTTCTGAAGTTGGAAACAGGGAGGCAGTCAGACAGACTCTCGCATGTGCCCCACGGGGATCCACCTGGCACGCTCACCAGGGGGGCGATGCTCTGCCCATCTGGGGCGTCACTCTGTTGCAACCAGAGCCATTCTAGTGCCCGAGGCAGAGGCCACAGAGCCATCCTCGGTGCCTGGGCCAACTTTGCTCCAATGGAGCCTTGGCTGCGGGAGGGGAAGAGAGAGACAGAGAGGAAGGAGAGGGGGAGGGGTGGAGAAGCAGATGGGCGCTTCTCCTGTGTGCCCTGGCTGGGAATCGAACCGGGGACTCCTGTACGCTGGGCTGACGCTCTATCACTGAGCCAACCAGCCAGGGCTCATATATAGTTTTTATATACCAGGTAATAGAATGGGTATATGAAAAAGTAGAAGAAATGATGTTAAGAATTTTATATTTTCTGATTAAATAAAAAGAAAAATTGCAGTATATTTATATCTGTGTTCATAACCACCTCTAGATACTAAAAGATACTGAGTTTAGTTAGAAAATACATATTTACAAAATTTCTCTGTAACCAGTATATTCTATTTTTTTCCTTTTTTTTTGTGACAGAGAGAGAGAGAGAGAGAGAGAGAGACAGAGAGGGACAGATAGGGACAGACAGACAGGAAGGAGAGAGGTGAGAAGCATCAATTCTTCGTTGCAGCACCTTAGTTGTTCATTGATTGCTTTCTCATATGTGCCTTAATTGGGGGGCTACAGCATACAGCAGACCGACTGACCCCTTGCTCAAGCCAGCAACCTTGGGTTCAAGCTGGTGAGCTGTGCTCAAACCAGATGAGCCTACACACAAGCCAGCAACCTCGGGGTTTCGAACCTGGGTACTCTTCATGCCTGTCCGACGCTCTATCCACTGCACCAGCATCTGGTCAGGCTATATTTACAAAGTTTCTCTGTAACCAGTATATTCTATTTTTCAAATGAAGGTACTAAAAAGTATTTATAGGATTTTAGCTTTAGAAAGTAACTTATCACCTTGACTGAGTAGCTTAGTTGGTTAGAGCATCATCCCAATACACCAAGGTTGTAAGTTTGATCCCTGGTCAGGGCACATACAAGAATCAACCAATGAATGCATAAATAAGTGTTATCAACACATTGATGTTTCTCTCTCTTTCTTTCCTCCCTTCCTCCCTTTCTCACTTCTTCCTTTTTTGCCTTTTCTCTCTACCTCCCTTCCTCTCTAAAAGCAATATAATAAAGGAAATCATATTGCTGCACTAAACCACTAGATTATATTGCCTCTCATTAAATCAGATAAAATATACAGCTAATACATTGTTTATGCTTGATAGGCTCACTAGTAACTTTTTCCTCACTTTTTTTTTAAATGGGTAATTCAAATTTTATTTTTTAATCCACTCATCTATTTTTTCATTAATTTTAATTTATTGTATTTACATGGATTCAAGTGTCCCACTCAATATAACACCCTCACCCCTCATCCATATGTCCCTATTACACCTACTTTGCTTCCCTCCCCCTAACTCTCTCCCCCCTTCCTTCTGGGATTTACTGTTCTGTTATCTGTATCTGTGTTATGTATATATAATTTCACTAATCCCTTCACCTTCTCTGATACCATCTCTTCTGACAGCTGTCCCTCTGCTCCCTGTGACCCTGCCTCTGCCTCTTTTCTATTCCTCAGTTCTCCCTGTTCATTAGGTTCCGTGTATAAATATTATACGATTTCCTCACTTTTTTAAAAAATTCATTTTAGAAAGGAGAGAGAGAGGGAGAGAGAGAGAGGAGAAAGACAGAGAGAGAAGGGGGGGGGAGCAGGAAGCATCAACTCCCATATGTGCCTTGACCAGGCAAACCCAGGGTTTCGAACCAGCGACCTCAGCATTTCCAGGTCAACGCTTTATCCACTGCGCCACCACAGGTCAGGCCCGATTTCGTCACTTTTAAGACAGCTTTTTTCACATTTTAACATTTTTGAAATCAGAATGTGTCTTGTCTGAATAAACTTTTTGGCAACCAGGCAAGTAAATCGTGAAATAGCAGTAGTTATCCCCTCTTTGTGTATTTATTTATTCAGTTATCATTTCAGTTGATATTAGTAGCATCTCATAGGGTTGAATTTTTAATTGAATTTGCATCCCTAATTGTTGCTTCGCATATTTAGACAACTGTTCAAACTGGAAGTTACAATGTGTGATGAGTTGATGCTTGTTATTTTTTATTGAGGTATAATTTGCATAGAATAAGATGCACAGTAATCATATTTAAATCATGCAATTTATTTTTATGCAAAGAAGTAGGTTTTAAAGCATGTCCATGCCTTTCTTCCCTCCAGTGTGCATCTCCTAGACTCTTAAGGGTCCCTATGAGACTTGTAACTAGGGGCAGCGGCAGCTTGTTGTGCCCTTGAACATGTTAAGTGCTTCCTTGTTTCACTGTGCCCAGCTTTGATAAACGTACTCTCAAAATAAAAAAATAACATTTTTAAAGAAGAATATTTAGTATCACTTAACTAATTGATATTTGAAAGGAAAAAAAGAGAGAATTCGGACAGTGACTTGAACAATTATTGTAATAAAGGTAGGAATCTGATAAAATTCCTCTTGAGGACATTATCATTTGTATGTGTAGAGGTGCTCTATTTTATGAAGTTATTTTTAAGAGTTTCATTTCTTCAGCAAGAATTTTTAACATGGAAGTCCATGCCTACAATAGCTTTACTAGATCTAGGAGCTCCCTAAAATTATTGCAAAGTTGTGTACATACCGGCATCATATTTATCTTTTTCTGAGTTAGTTTTGTTTGGATATCAAGGCTGGAGGTTCTTTCTGCTTTTGCCCCCATAAAGGTTAAGAACCATTGCTTTATATCTTGTATATCATGATATATATGTAGGGTTAGTTCATCAATTCTATTTATTTTCTTACAATTTATTATGGAACATTTCAAACCTGTGACAAAGTAGAGAGAGTAGTGTCAAGAAATTTTTATGTCAATATCTGATGACTCAATTTTAGTGGTTTTCAACTCATCATAATCAGTCATGTTTCATTGCACTGTCCTCCTTTGGCATTCTTCTCTGTCCCCTGCTTATTTTAAGGCAAATCCTAACCATCGTTTACTAGTGAATATATCAGTATGTGTCTATAAGACAGCAGTTCTCAACCTGTGGGTCGCGACACCGGCGACCCCTGTTTCGGTTGTTCGACCGCCGCCGGGGTCGCGACCTACAGGTTGAGAACCGCTGCTCTAAGAGGTGAACACTATTTTTTTTTTAGCAAGAGAGAGTGAGTGAGAGAGGGACAGACATACAGGAAGGGAGAGAGATGAGAAGCATCAGCTCATACTTGTGGCACCTTAGTTGTTCATTGATTGCTTTTTTCATATGTGTCTTGAACAGGGGGGCTCCAGCTGAGCCAGTGACTCCTTGCTCAAGCCAGCGACCTTGGGCTTCAAGCCAGTGACCTTTGGGCTCAAGTCGGCGACCATGGGGTCATGTCTAGGATTTCATTCTCAAGCTGGTGACCCTGTGCTCAAGCCAGATGAACCCACACTTAAACAGGAGGCCTTGGGTTTTGAACTGGTTCCTCAGCGTCCCAGGCTGATGCTTTATCCATTGTGCCACTGCCTGGTCAGGTGATAAGTACTATTTTTAAAAACTATGATATCATTATCAAATATAAACTATAAGCCCCTGGCCTGGTGGCTCAGTGGATAAAGCATCGTCCTGGCATGCCAGAGGTCACAGGTTTGACCTGCAGTCAGGTTATGTATGAGAAGCAATCAGTGAGTACACAACTAAATGGAACAACTAAGTGCAATAGCGAGTTTCCCCTCTCTCTCTTTTCCTCTCCCTCAAATTAATGGAAGAAATTAAAAATAACCTGTAATTCCTTACTTTAATATAAAAAATAACCAGTCACATTCAACTTCCTGCCCTTGTATCAAGCATGTTCTTTTTATTTGTTTAAATCAGAGTCTAAATAAAATACATACTTTGATTATTGATTTTCTTTTTACGTCTCTTTTAATCTGGAGGTTTTCCTACCATCTTTCTTTTCTGTTGCAGTTTATCGGTCTATCTTCAGAATGTTCGCTATTTGAGCCGACCTGTAGTGGCACAGTGGATGAAGCATTGACCTGGAACACGGAGGTCGCTGGTTCGAAACCCTGGGCTTGCCCTGTCAGGGCACATACAAGAAGCAACCATGATAATTTGATGCTTCCCACTTCTTCCTCCCTTTCTCTCTCAAATAAAAAATAAAAAGGTTTGTTACTTGAAAATGAGGGTCATGTCTTACTCCTTTTTGTACTCCTTGCTTACCTAGTACTTGATAGAATGCTTTTTATAGGGATATTTTTAAATCCTTTTGGAATTGAGGGAGGAAATTAGAAAATTAATTTTGTTAGATAGCAATTTAGTATGGAATTTGATACACTCTTAGGAAATGTTGTCTTTTAATAAAGGAAATTCCAGTGGCTTTACTCCTTCCCCAAGAAGTGCTATATTTCTTCTAGTGCTTACTTTTTGAGCCTCAAATTAAAAACTAAAACCTTTTATTAATTTTCTTACTTTAAAAATAGTACATGCTTTTAAAAAAAAATAATTTAAAGTTACATAATCAGCGTATCCTCAGTAATCCTTCTCTGGGGCCAACACTTAAAGTTTAATGTATAAATCAGTGGGCAAAAGTAGGTTTACAGTTGTTAGTATGCAAAATTTATTCTTGTATTATTTATTAATTATTGTCTTATTTGTCTTTTTCCATATGAACAACTGTAAACCTATTTTTATTATTCACCAATCCTATATATACTTCCAGGTTTTCTTTTATATTTTATATAGTTGTGTTTTTGGTTTTTTGTGCTTTTTAAAATTTTTTTGACAGAGACAGAGAGAGGGACACTTAGGGACAGACAGACAGGAAGGGAGAGAGATGAGAAGCATCAATTATTCGTTGGGGCATCTTAGTTGTTCGTTGATTGCTTGTTCATTGGTGGCTTTCTCATATGTGCCTTGATCAGGGGCTACAGCAGAGCAAGTTACCCTTTGCTCAAGTCAGTGACTTTGGGTTCAAGCCAGCAACCTTGGGCATCAAGCCAGTGACCTTTGGGCTCAAGCCAGTGACCATGGGGTCATGTCTGATCCCACACTCAAGCCGGCGACCTTGGGGTTTCAAACCTGGGTCCTCCACGTCCCAGTCCAACGCTCTATCCACTGCAGCACAGCCTGATCAGGCACATTTTATATAGTCTTTAAAGGAATTACATTTTTGTATAACTTGTATTTTTTACTTGGGCATTTTTCTGTTTTAGAAAACAGAAATTACCTTCTTCAAAGACTTTATTTTGTATAGTATATACACATTTATAATCAGTTTACTGACTTTATTACTCTTGATTCTAGCTTTTCTATATTTTTCATTTATAATCTGTTACATTGTTTGTTCTATGACATATAACTTATTCCTGTTGTATATTTGGTATAAACTCCAAGCACAGACTGCATTTGTCTTGAATAACGTTCAGTTTGATATCACTCACTAAACTTGTTTTTGTAATCTAGAAGTATAATTTTGGGGAAAATATAAAGGCATAAGGAAAATAGGTTTTAAATGTACCATTAAAAATAGAACTTCTTTCTTTAAAAAATGTAGTTTGAGTTTTCTTCTAAGAGTAAGCCTCCTTTGTAAAGTATATACTAGATGTGATTTTCCTTTAGTGAAAAGCACACATCATTTACCTTTGGTAGTTTCTTTAAAGAGTAATGCTGTCCTCATTTTGCTGCTTTTTTCTTACAGAGATAAGAGTAACAAGAAGAAGATGCTGGGATCTGAACGAGGTGTTGTAGAAGAATGGTTATCAGAATTCAAGGTAAATTAGATTAGGGATAAGATGTGTTATACAATTCTATATGTCAGTAATTCAAACAGTGAATGTGTTCTTTGGAGAAACTGAAATATTATGGTGTGAAGTGGAAATAGCAAAATATGAAATAACTTTTGATAACTAACTTTTTAAAAAAGCACTAATATGAAAAATGGCTAGAAGATAATATGTAAAATGAAAACAGTTTTTAGGATTGATGAGGAGATACAAATTTTAAAATATTTCAGTAAAAGAAGGGGAAACCTCAAATTGCTTTTTTATTTAAAATTTATTTATTTATTTATTTTAGTGAGGGAAGGGAGAAAAGAAGGAAGGGGAGAGAGAGACAGGAACATTTATCTGTTCTTGTATGTGCCTGACTGGAGATCTAACCGCAACCACTGCTCTTTGGGATGAGCTCAAACCAGCTGAGCTATCAGGCCAGAGCAACTTCCAAGTTTTAGTAAGGCATAGACATAGGATTTTTGCCTTATATTTTATTTCCTATAATTTAAAATCATTCATTGATTTGGTTAAAAACTATAATTTACGAGCACTATGGAAGAGTTTTATAGACATAAATGCAACAAATGAAATATATCCTACACTACTTTTTTAGACTAGATTAGTTTAAGATAACTCACTTTAGCAAATCTTGGTATAATATGTGATTTGTAATCATTTTTATGGTTGAGTAGTTAGAATAATATAACTTGTTTTATTAAAATTCATGTTATTTCTTGTTAATTATATTTTTCTTAGTTGACTGTATTAGAAATAGGAACTTCTTTAAAATAAAGTTTCTGGCTTCCCAAATATTAAATTTACAGTTTTTTTTTCTTTAATTTTTTTTTTTTTAGGCATTACCTGACACGCAGATAACCAATTATGCAGCAACTTTACACCGGAAAAAAACACTGGTACCAGCCCTCTATAAAGTTATTCAAGATTCAAATAATGAGGTAGGAGAGTTTATAAGAAAAATAATTTTAACATAGTAAAATGAAATATGTGTACTTAGACACATATATTTAAATTTTGAAATTTTCCCACTTTTTTTTTTTAATCCTTATTAAGGGCTGGAAAACTCTTTCTGCTGTTTTTCATTCTGATAGTTGCTTTGGCTTTCCACATGCCCTCTTCATATTTTTAAATGTTTTGATCAAATTTATTCCTCTGGAAGTAGTATGTTTTGATTCTTCATCTAAGTAACAGTCACCTCAATAGATTATTTATTTCATTTGTAACTTTCTGTGTTTCCTGTTCTTGAATGTTTCCTTTTCTGGAAGCCAAATTTTAACTATACACTGATTGAGATTTATTTATAAGTATGGTTTACAGTTATTTTATTGACAGTATTAGAATAAGAGTTTCCTATTCAGTTTTGTCATAAAAGGGGAAAAAATTCAACTATTGAATCTATTTGTTATGTAAAATACACACATTATCTTTTCATTAACACGATTAGTATGACATACAGTTTTATCAACACTGGATTCATATATGCTTTAAAATGAAAATGAAAGGAACACACAGGAAAGTAGCTTCTTATCTTCCCAGATACAGCCTCCATGGTGCCTCTGCTGTGTACTGGAGTGAGTTTGAAGAAGTTCAGGTAATCATCTCCTAACCAGCAGCTTAACTTAAAGTGCATCTTCATTTTTGTCCTATCACTAAAAGCTTGCTTATTGACTTCTTTTATTTCTATTTCCTAAACTTGGATTGGCTCTCAGACTTGCACCTATTTGTAGCAGCAATTGCAGGATTCATTTGCTTTTTTTTCTCTTGCTATGTATTTATGAATGTTTTATAACTTTAGGTGTGGTAATATGCATATCCTTGGTCAGCAGTTTTCAAAATTCTGTTTCAATAATAAGTGTGTATTCCCCACCCCTTGTTTTGCACTTTCTTAACATTTAAGCTTTGCTTATTAAAATTTGTTTTAGGCTTTCTCTTTAGATTGTAAGCTCTTTATGAGCAGTGGTCATATAGTCTATATTTGTTACTTCCTAGAATCTAGTATTTTATAATGTACATAATGAACACTTCATAAATATTGCTTAGAAAAATAGTGAAATACAAAATAAGATTTTAAAATGCTGCCATTTTCATTGGGACTCGATCAGATTCCTAAAAATTGGAAGCTATGACATTAAAAAGTTATTTACATTATTTTATTTTGTCATACTTCAGAATATTAAATGTTAGACCTTATCAATGCTAGAAATGAGAAAATTACAACTTGAGAGATTCAAGGTCAAGACCCAGCAGTTATTATAATCAACCAGTTGCCAGAGCAGGTCTGTCTCCTGTCAGGTCATAGGTTCTAACCTTGTGTTCATACTTCAGAACAACAAAATGTTAAGCTCTCTAGAATCTCAAAAACAATTCTGGGCTTTAATACTAAATTAGTCTTAATTTTGTCATATTCTAAAATATAATCAAATATATTATTTAGTTAATAGGAAATTATTTCAGAAAAATGTCACATGCCATATATGATATTATTTGAAATTTATGATACGCTTATAAACAATTTTACTTTAAAGACCATAAAAGTTCTTGGCCCTGACTGGTTGGCTCAGTGCTAGAGTATTGACCTGGCATTAATAAGTCCCGGATCAGATTTGATTCCCAGTCAGGGCACACAGGAGAAGCGACTATCTGCTTCTCCTGACCTCCCCACCCTCCTCTTCCTTTCTCTCTCTTTCTTTCTCTTCCCCTCCTGCAGCCATGGCTTAATTGATTTGAGCATGTTGGTCTCGGGTGCTGAGGATGGCTCCATTGAGACTCTTCCTTAGGCACTAAAAATAGCTCCATTGTGAGTGGCCCCAGATGGGCAGAGCATCCGCCCCAGACAGGAGTTGCCAGGTGAATCCTGGTCGGGGTGCATGCATGAATCTTTCTTTGTATCTCCCTTACTTTCACTTAAAAAACAAACAGCTTTTTCAGTGACTGAGCCTAACAGGCAACCAGCAGATAGAGGCAGGTGGAGGCAGATCTTGGAGTGCCTTGGAACTTTTGCTGAATTGTTCCCATGCCCAGTTCTGGTAAAAGCCAGCTTTGGCATATAGCGTGGTCCCACCTGTGAGCCTTTTCCAAGAGACCAGGAACCAACACACCCACTGGCATTCTTCAGACTAACATTGGAGCAAGGTTCAAGAAACTGCACAAACAGCAAATCCAAAGGGAGATCTTGGCAGGCACCAAGACCTGCTGATTCAAATTCCACTTCATGTGGTCAGCATGTGCACATTGTAGTTGGGTTAGAGCCTCATAGCCAGCATGAGGATTGATCCCATGCTCTAATGAGCCAGAGGCAGTCAATTACAACAGAAGGGCCCACATAACCCATAGAAGAGACATTCCTGGAGCACCTAGCTTAGGTGATAAAGGAGACTATACCACTAGACCCCACAGGACACCTATTACATAAGGTCACTGCATGAAGACCGGTAGTCATACCAGATCTATCTAATACATAGAAACAAACATGAAGAGGTAGCCAAAATGTGGAGACAAAGAAACAGGCCCCAAATGAAAGAACAGGAGAAATCTTTAGAAAAAGAGCTAACTGAAATGGAAGCAGTTTATAAGATACCGAGTTCAAAGTAATGATTGTAAGAATGCTCAACAAGATGGAAAAGGACATAGAAACCATAAAAAAAGGTCCTGTCAGGAATGAAGAATACAATATCTTACATCAAGAATATACTGGAAGAAATAAATAGTAAGTTGGGTGAGGCAGAGGTTTGAATTAGTGATTTTGAAGACAAGGTAGAAAAAGATACCCAGTCAGAGCAGCAAAAAGAAAAAAGAATTTTAAAAAATAAGGACAGTTTAAGGAACCTTTGGGATGACATGAAACATAACAACATCCACATCATAGGGATACCAGAAGGAGAAGAGAGAGAAAAAGGGATCATGAACCTTTATAAAAGAAAATAATGATAAAAAATTTTCCTAACCTGGTGAAGGACAAAGACACACAACTCCAGGAAGCACAGAGTCCCACACAAGATGGACCCAAAGAGGCCTACACAATGATATATGATAATTAAAATGGCAAAGGTTAAAGACAAAGAGAGAATCTTAAAAGCAACAAGAGAAAGACAGTTATCTACATGGGAACTCCTGTGAAACTATTAGCCAATTTCTCAACAGAAACACTTCAAGACAAAAGGGATTGACATTTAATATTCAAGGTGATGAAAAGCAAGGACCTCCAACCAATACTACTTTACCTGGCAAGGCTATCATTTAAAAAAATAATAATAAAAATAAAGTTTAAAGAGAAGTAAAGGGCTTCTCAGACAAGTAAAAGCTAAAGGAGTTGTTACCACCAAACCAGTATTACAAGAAATGTTAAAGGTCCTGCTTTAAGAAGAGGCGGAAAAGAAGGAAGGAGAAGACAGAGGAAGAAGAAGAACATAGTTAAAAGAATAAAATGGAAGTAAATACATACCTATCAATAATCACATTAAATGTAAATGGCTTAAATGCATCAAGGAAAAGACAGGGTAGTAGAATGGATAAGAAAACAAGACATATATATATATATATATATATATACACATACATACATATATATATATATGCTGTCTACAAGAGACCCAACTCAGAACAAAAGATACACACAGACAAATTAAAAAGATGGAAAAAATTTGTTTCATGCAAATGGAAATAAAAAAAATATTGTGGTGGCAGTACTTATATCTGATAAATAGACTTTTAAATAAATAAAAGCTATAGTAAGAGACAAAGAAGGACACTACATAATGGTAAAGGGAGAAGTCCAACAGAGGCTAGAACCTTTGTAAATATTTTGACACACAACATAGGAACACCTAAATATGTAAAGGAAATCTTGATGGACATAAAGGGAGAGTTTGACACTATTACAGTCATAGTAGAGGGTTTTTAACATTTCTTTGACATCAATGGATAGATCTTCCAGACAGAAAATCAACAAGGAAGTGTGGCCTTAAGTGATACACTAGATCAGATGAATTTAAGTGATCTAGTGTGAAATTCAAAGCATTTCACCCCAAAGCAGCAGAATGAACATTCTTTTCAAGTGTCCAAGAAAAATTTTCCAGAACTGACCACATCTTAGGATACAAAACAAGTCTCAATAAATTTAAGGAGACTGAAATCATATCAAACATCTTCTCTAACCATAATGGTATGAAACTAGAAATTAATCACAAGAAAAAAACTGAAAACACACAAAGACATGGAAGCTAAATGACATGTTATTAAACAATTAGTGGTTTAGCAATGAAAACAAGGAAGAAATCAAACTATACTTTGAAACAAAGGGAAATGAGAACACAACAACCCAAAATTTATGGTATACAGTCAAAGCAGTCATAAGAGGGAAATTCATAGCATTACAGGCCTACCTCAAGAAATAAGAAATATCTCAAATGAACAATCTTAACTTGACACATAGAAGGATTTGAAAAAGAACAAAAAAGCCCAGAGTGAGTAGTGGAAAGGAAATAATACATAGATTGGAGCAAAAATAAATGAAATAGAGTCTTTAAAAATACAAAATGAAACTGAGAGCTGGTTCTTTGGCAAGATAAACAAGACTGACAAACCTTTAATCAGTCGCTTCAAGAAAAAGAGAGAGGACCCAAAATAAATAAAATGAAAGGCGAGAAATAACAAATGACACCAAAGAAATACAAAGGTTGTAAGAAAATATTACGAACAACTATATGCCAACAATTGGACAATCTGGAGGAAATGTGTAAGTTTCTAGAAACAGTACCAAAACTGAATCATAAAGAATCAGAGACTCTGAATTGACAGATTACAACTAGTGAAAGCAGTAATTAAAAAAACACAAACTCCCAACAAACAAAAGTCCTGGACTGGAGGACTTCAAAGGTGAATTTTACCAAATATTCAAAGAAGAAACACCTATCCTTGTCAAACTATTCCAAAAAATTCAAGCAGACGGAAGATTTCCAAGCTCATTTTATGAGGCTAGCATTAGCTCAATTCCAAAACCAAATAAAGACACTACGAAGAAAGAATATTATAGGCCAATATTCTTGATGACTTAGATGCTACAGTCCTCAACAAAATATTAACTGGATACAGCAATGCATTTATTTCTAGAATGCAAGATTGGTACAATATCTGCAAGTCAGTAAATGTGATATACCACATAAACAAAATGAAGAGTAAATACCACATGATCATATCAAGATGTAGAAAGCATTTGATAAAATCCAGCACCATTTATGATAAAAAAAACTCTAGGGCAAAGTGGGAATAGAGAGAACATAGCACTATGTAATGAAGGCCATATATGACAAACCCACAACAACATCATACTCAAAGGGCAAAAACTACAAGTGTTTCCCTTAAGATTGGGAACAGGTCAGGGATATCCACTTTCACCACTCTTAGCATAATACTGGAAGTCCTAGGCACAGCAATCAGACAAGAAGAAATAAAAGACATCCAAGATGGAAAAGAAGTAAACTGTCATTATTTGCAGTTGACATGAGACTGTGTTAGAGAACTCTAAAGATTCCACCCAGAACTACTAGAACTGATAAATGAATTCAGTAAAGTAGTAGGATACAAAATAAACATTTTAAAAAGTGGTTGCATTTTTATACACCAATAATGAACTATCAGAAAGGAAAGCTAAGAAAACAATCCTTTTCACAACTGTTTATACCTAGGAATAAATGTAACCAAGGATATAAATGACCTGTACTTGGGAAAGATACTGAAGAAAAAACCTTGTTTTACAAACAAGTGAAAGCATATACCATGTTCATGGATAGGAAGAATTAACATCATTAAGTTGTCCATACTACCCAAAGCAATCTATAGTTTCAGCGCAATTTCTACTAAGGTACCATTGGTCTATTTCACAGAATGATAACAAATATTCCAAAAATTTATATGGACCACAAACAAGCCAAATAGCAACTGCAACTCTGAGAAAAAAAACAAAATGCCGCAATTACACTACATGATATCAAACTATACTACAGGGGATAGTAATCAAAACAGCATGGGCCTGAACAGTGGTGGCAGTGTTGCCCTGGGACACTGACCACCCAGGTTCGAAACCTCGAGGTCACCAGCTTGAGTGTGGGCTCCTCTGGCTTGAGTGCAGGCTCACCAGCTTGAGCGCCGGATCACTGGCTTGAGTGTGGTATCATCAACATGATCCCATGGTTGCTGATTTGAGCCCAGAGGTTGCTGGCTCTCAGCAAGGAGTTACTGGCTTGACTGGAGCTCCCTGAGCAAAGCACGTACGAGAAGCAATCTATGAACAGCTAAAGTACTGCAACTACAAGTTGATGCTTCTCATCTCTTTCCTTTTCTCTCCTTCTCTCTCTCTCTCTCTCTCTCTCAAAAATAGTTCTAACATAAAAACAGACATATCAATCAATGGAACAGAATAAAGAGCCTGAAATAAACCCAGGCCTTTATAATCAGTTAATATTTGACAAAGGAGGTAAAAAACATATAGTGGGGTGATAGTCTATTCAATAAATAGTGTTGGGAAAATTGGACAGATATGTGCATTAAAATAAAACTAGACCACCTTCTTACACCATGCATAAGAATAAACTCAAAATGAATCAAGACTTAAATGTTAGATTCCAAACCATAAAAATCCTAGAAGAAAACATAGGTAGTAAAATCTCTGACATTTCTCATAGCAATATTTTTTCTGATATATTTCCTTGGGTAAGGGAAACAATAGAAAAAATAATACTACACCAAACTGAAAAGCTATTGCACAGCAAAGAAAACTCATCAACAAAATGAAAAGACAGTTCACTGAATGGGAGAACATATTATATTGCCAATGACACATCTGATAAGGGATTAGTATCCATATTTATAAAGAACTTATAAAACTCAACATCAGAAAAACAATCTAATTAAGAAATGGGCAAAGTACCTGAATAGATTCTTCTCCAAAAAGGACATACAGATGGCCAATAGACATATGAAAAGATGCTCAACATCACTAGTCAGAGAAATGGAAATTCAATGAGATATCACTTCACACCTGTCAGAATGGTTATCAGTAAATCCACAGACAAGTGTTGGCAAGGATGTGGAGAAAGGGAATCCCTGTGCACTGTTAGTGGAAATGCAGACTGGTGCAGCCACTGGAAAGCAGTGTGGAGTTTCCTCAAAAAAGTAAAAATGGGGCCCTGGCCGGTTGGCTCAGCGGTAGAGCGTTGGCCTGGTGTGCGGGGGACCCGGGTTTGATTCCCGGCCAGGGCACATAGGAGAAGCGCCCATTTGCTTCTCCACCCCCACCCCTCCTTCCTCTCTGTCTCTCTCTTCCCCTTCCGCAGCCAAGGCTCCATTGGAGCAAAAGATGGCCCGGGCGCTGGGGATGGCTCCTTGGCCTTTGCCCCAGGCACTAGAGTGGCTCTGGTCGCCGCAGAGCGACGCCCCGGAGGGGCAGAGCATCACCCCCTGGTGGGCAGAGCATCGCCCCTGGTGGGCGTACCAGGTGGATACCGGTCAGGCGCATGCGGGAGTCTGTCTGACTGTATCTCCCCGTTTCCAGCTTCAGAAAAATACAAAAAAAAAAAAAAAGTAAAAATGGAACTGCTTTATGACCCAGCAATTACACTTCTGTGAATTTAGCTGAACAAACCCAAAATACTAATTCAAAAGAATATATGCATCCTATTTTTATTACACTGTTATTTATAATAGATAAGATTTGGAAACAGCCCAAGTGTCCATCGGTAGATGAGTGGATACAAAAGCTGTGGTATGCTATGGATTGCTATTCAGCCATAAAAAAAGAAACCTTACCCTTTGTGACAGCATGGAGGGACCTAGAGAGCATGATGCTAACTAAGTGAAACAAGCTAGTCAGAGACAGGCAAATAGTATATGATTTCATGCAGAATGAACTAACAAGCAAAATAGAGACAGACTCATAGAGAACTGGTTGACAACTTTCGAGGGTACAGCTGTGGAGGAATTGAGCAAAAAAGAAAAGAAAAAAACTCATGGGCACAGACATTAGTATGGTGATTGTGATGAAGGGGATTGGAAGAAGGTACTGGGGCAGTGGTAGTCAACCTTTTTATACCTACCGCCCACTTTTGTATCTTTGTTAGTAGTAAAATTTTTTAACCGCCCACCGGTTCCACAGTAATGGTGATTTATAAAGTAGGGAAGTAACTTTACTTTATAAAATTTATAAAGCAGAGTTACAGCAAATTAAAGCATATAATAAGAAATACTTACCAAATACTTTATGTCAGATTTTCGCTGTTTGGCAGAATAAATCTTTATAAAACAACTTACTATAGTTAAATCTATCTTTTTATTTATAGTTTAGTTGCTCCGCCACCATCCACCATGAAAGCTGGAATGCCCACTAGTGGGCGGTAGGGACCAGGTTCACTACCACTGTACTGGGGGATAAATGGTGATAGACGGATACCTGACTTGTAGTGTGAACACACACTATAGTTGGATGATGTATTGTAGAATTAATTGTGCACCTGAAACGTGTTAACCAGTGTCACCTCAGTAAATTCAATAAAAAAGTTTCATGATATTAAAAAATAGAAGTTTAGTATTACATATCTTGACCAACCTGTACTACAGCTGAAGTTTTAACCTCGACACCAACATATTGCTCTACTTTTCTCTTTTCCCTCCTTCCAGATACCATAGTTAATCTAGCAGTTCCTCCACATCAAGGATGCCTCCATCTTTCTCCCCCTTAAGTGCAAGACTAAAAATCTCTGCTTTCTTGCTTCTTTAGTACAGTATCCCACTGTTCTTTTACAACTCTTTTATCCTACTCTTACCCTCATTACTCATCATTTTCAGCTTGCTTTTTGTGTCATTTAAAAATAAGGAGAAAGTAGTTGGGAGCTCTCTTATTTCCCATTCAAATATACCACTCTACCATCCTCTCTAACCATCCTCTCCTGACTTTTCTGCTATTCAGTGGATGAAGTATCCCAGGTTGTATCAGAGGCCATCTCTTTCACTTAGGCCTGGAGCTCATCTTCTCTAGCCTCCTCAGATATTGCTCCTGTGATTATCTCTCCTCTTTTCTCCATGATTACTTTCCTTTCCTAATGAATAAAATTGGTAAGCAACCATATTCTATTTTTTAAAAAAACCTTCTGTGACTTACCTTTTCATTTTCTACCCCATTTCTCTGTCCCTCTTTACAGATGAACCTTATAAAATATTGCTTAATTATAACCTCCTTCTACTTGACTCCTTTTCTTCACCTTACATTCTCTCTTTAATCCAAATTAGTCTTTAGTCTCCATTATTCCACCCAAACTATCTCAGTGTGTTCATCAGGTAGTATGTGTCTTAGTAATTATCATACCAAACTATTTGCTAAATTTGTGGAAGGTGTCAGTTATTCTTAAGCTTTTTTTAAAAACCAGAAGTGAATGACTTATAACACCTTTTGATATGGGTGATAGATAGTGCCATTTAGGGGAGGTCAGAATCATTTATGAGCCTGACCAGGCGGTGGCGCAATGGATAGAGCATCGGACTGGGATGTCGAAAGCCCAGGTTCAAGACCCCGAGGTCGCCAGCTTGAGTGTGGGCTCATCTGGTTTGAGCAAAGCTTACCAGCTTGGACCCAAGGTCGCTGGCTCGAGCAAGGGGTCACTTGGTCTGCTGAAGGCCCACGGTCAAGGCACATATGAGAAAGCAATTAATGAACTAAGGTGTCGCAATGAAAAACTGATGATTGGTGCTTCTCATCTCTCTCCATTCCTGTCTGTCTCTCTCTGTAAAAAAAAAAAAAAAAAATCATTTATGATAAGAGAAATTGAGAACACGATGGCCTGATACATATGTTTAGAATGAAAGATTTTAACAGCATTAGCAAGTTCTTAACAGTTTTATTTTGCATTCATATCTGATAAAAATTAATGAGTTGGTCCTGGCCGGTAGTAGCTCAGTAGTAGAGTGTCAGCCTGGCATGCAGGAGTCCCAGGTTTGATTCCCGGCCAGGGCATACAGGAGAAGCGCCCATCTGCTTCTCTACCCCTCCCCCTCTCCTTCCTCTCTGTCTCTCTCTTCCCCTCCCGCAGCCAAGGCTCCATTGGAGCAAAGTTGGCCCGGGCGCTGAGGATAACTCCATGGCCTCTGCCTCAGGTGCTAGATTGGCTCTGGTTGCAACAGAGCGACGCCCCAGATGGGCAGAGCATCGCCCCCTGGTGGGCATGCTGGGTGGATCCTGGTTGGGCGCATGCGGGAGTCTGTCTGACTGCCTCCCCATTTCCAACTTCAGAAAAATACACACACCAAAAAAAAAAAAAAATTAATGAGTTGACAGCCACTCCTCTTCCCAGTTTTTTTTTAAGAAAGCAGAGTAAGAATTTTTCTTACTCTGTATTTTTTTTGTTATGCTTAATTAAAATATAGTTTCCTACATGCCACTATACTTCTTGCTACTGAGGAAGGGAAATTAAGGTCTTTATGATATATATCATTGTTCCATGGCCAATACAGTTTAGAGAAGGCGATTTTAGAGTCTTTCACTAAAGAGAAAAGTTGATTTGAAACTTGTATATATTTTTTAATAAATAAATTTATGAGAGTAACTGTCTTTAATTTTCTAAAGACCTGAATATTATTTTCAGTACTTTAAAAAGATGCCAGCAACCCTGACTAGGTAGCTCAGTTGGTTAGAATGTCGTCCTGATATGCCAAGGTTGTGGGTTCAATCCCCAGTCAGGGCACATACAAGAATCAACAAATGAATGCATTAATAAGTGGGACAGCAAATCGATGTTTCTCTCTCTTGTTGTCTCTCTTTCTCTCAGATCAATCAATATATATTTTTTTAAAAAGATGCCAGCAAGAAGAAGAAAAAGATGCCAGCAAGTGACTTTTCACTTCATTATTGGCACTATATGGAATATATTATACTGCTCACAAGAATTAGGGGATATTTGCCTGACCTGTGGTGGCGCAGTGGATAAAGCGTCGACCTGGAAATGCTGAGGTCACCGGTTCGAAACCCTGGGCTTGCCTAGTCAAGGCACATATGGGAGTTGATGCTTCCAGCTCCTTCTTTCTGTCTCTCCTCTCTCTCCCTCTCTCTCTCTCTCTCTCTCCCTTTCTCCTCTCTAAAAATGAATAAATAAAATAAAAAAAAAGATTAAAAAAATGTTTAAAAAAAAAGAATTAGGGGATATTTTATCACTTCATATTTATTTTTGAAATATATCCTAATTTTTGTAAGTATATTTGTAATTAACTCTCACCTCCTATTCTAGGTTTGTTCTACTATAAGAAATGGGGTATAATGTAAGGTGACCAACTTTTTACACTGAAAAAGAGGACAAAAATAAATTGAAGAAAACAATATCATAAATAAACATTTTATTCATTGCAACAATAATACACTATAATATGATAAATGCATAGTAAAAAGATTTGTAATATTTTATATTGTAATTATGCTTACATGCCTATTAATTTTTTAACAATGTAAGAAAAAATTAGATAATATCTAAATGAGTACTTTTCCATTGAATGAATATTTTTTGTCAATGTATCATCTTGTAACAATATATTGGAAATATCTGAACGAGAAATATCCTCTATATTGAATTTTACAGCAAGTGCTGCAGTTGGAGTATTAACATTCAATCTCAATTTCTCACTTGTCCAAAAATCATTAGCAATTGAAAAAACTCTTTCAACTGCTGCATTAGTTCCAGGGCAGCACAATGTACATTGAATAAGAATAAATAAATTTTCTCATGGAATATGTTCTTTTTTTTTTTTTTTTTTTTTTTACACAGACAGAGAGAGACAGTCAGAGAGAGGGATAGATCTGGACAGACAGGAACGGAGAGAGATGAGAAGCATCAATCATCAGTTTTTTGTTGTGACATCTTAGTTGTTCATTGATTGCTTTCTCATATGTGCCTTGACCGTGGGCCTTCAGCAGACCGAGTAACCCCTTGCTCAAGACAGCGACCTTGGGTCCAAGTTGGTGAGCTTTGCTCAAACCAGATGAGCCCGCGCTCAAGCTGGCGACCTCAAGGTCTCGAACCTGGGTCCTCTGCATCCCAGTTCGACACTCTATCCACTGCGCCACCACCTGATCAGGCTGGAATATGTTCATTTTTGAAATGGCTGAATATTTCCACCCATCTTTTATCAATTTTGACATGTTTATTTTCCCATTGTATTAATTTTTCAGAATTTAAATATACATTCAGTCTTCTAACTTCTTCAAATAGACAATTGTTGTCTATTTTGATGTCTGGCATTTCTTTAGAGAAAAACTCAAGACAAAATTCAGTATCTGTTCAATATACTTGTGTTGAAGTCAGAAAACACCATTGAAAACTGTTATTTCCCATGATGTTTGTTTCAGACCATTCTTCGATATATTGAAAACATGTCTGGTAAAAATTCTGCACTTCTTTGATAAACTTTTATGCTATCCCAGATTTGATTCCTCTAAGTCTGACAATTTTCTTTTTATAATTAAAGGAAGAAATTTTTCTTCAAAATGAGATTTATATTGAAGGATAAAGTCATTCAAAAGAAGACTAACTCGTATCAGAAATGTGTTCACCTTCGATCTTTTGAATCGTTTTGTGAAAAATAGATGCTTGATTATGTACAAAATACAGTAATATCTCAAATATTTTATTATTATTATTATTTTTACAGGGACAGAGAGAGAGAGAGAGAGTCAGAGAGAGGGATAGATAGGGACAGACTGGAATGGAGAGAGATGAGAAGCATCAATCATCAGTTTCTCTTTGCGACACCTTAGTTGTTCATTGATTGCTTTCTCATATGTGCCTTGACTGCGGGCCTTCAGCAGACCAAGTGACCCCTTGCTCGAGCCAGCGCCCTTGGGTCCAAGCTGGTGAGCTTTTTACTCAAGCCAGGTGAGCCCACACTCAAGCTGGTGACCTTGGGGTCTTGAATCTGGGTCTTCCGCATCCCAGTCCGATGCTCTATCCCAGGGGTCCCCAAACTACGGCCCGCGGGCCACATGCGGCCCCCTGAGGCCATTTATCTGGCCCCCGCCGCACTTCCGAAAGGGCACCTCTTTCATTAGTGGTCAGTGAGAGGAGCATAGTTCCCATTGAAATACTGGTCAGTTTGTTGATTTAAATTTACTTGTTCTTTATTTTAAATATTATATTCTCATTTTGTTTTTTTATTTTAAAATAAGATATGTGCAGTGTGCATAGGGATTTGTTCATAAGTTGTTTTTTTATAGTCCGGCCCTCCAATGGTCTGAGGGACAGTGAACTGGCCCCCTGTGTAAAAGGTTTGGGGACCCCTGCTATCCACTGTGCCACCTCCTGGTCAGGCGATATTTTATTATTGAAAAACAATTCCAGGATTTTAGGACATTAGTCTAAACTTTAAAAATATGACCAGAGAGGCTCCAATAATTGTAGAACATGCTCTATAGCTGATGTTAGAGCAAGCCATCTAACTTTTGAATGTCCTAAAAGTTTTTGTATTCAACATTTACTTCTTCACAAAATTGTTTTAAAGTGGCAACATGAATGGTAAAATGACTAACATGCAAATAAATTGTAGTTTTTATTACTTCTACATCAATTGGCATGGCACATGAAGCTGTGTTGATTGCATTTGACAAAATATGTGCATTACAACCTATTCCTAGTATTTTCTTTTGGAGTAACTTGTAATTTTACATACACATTATTCACCCCTTTGTGTCTTCGCCCACCTAAATTTGTATTTGTATTATCAGCCATTATTGCAAAAACTTTGGATTTCAAATTCTTTTCATTTATTATTCTGTATAGATGGTTTGACAAAATTTCTGAAGCTCCACCTTCACTGGATTCTCAATTTAAAATTTTTACTTGAATGCCTTTGGTAACATTAAAATATCTTGCTATTACTGGATACAATTTAATTTCATTATGATTTGATGCATCAGATAAAATTGTTACAAATGCTGCAGTTTCCAAATCCTCTGTTAGTATTTTGTCACAGTAATTTTCAAATACTGATTTCAAAACAGCCTCCATTTTGTCCTGGCACATAAAAATTTTGCATTGTGAAACTTTTTCAGTAATTTAGTTGTACAATCCATACTACGAAAACTTTGTGAATTATGGTATCAAATGCAAATGTTCCCCCCATTGCAGCCAACTGTTTTTCATCTTCAGAATAATTTGAAGTTTTAAAAACACCTGTTACTTTACAACTGGGAGCTGATGCATCTAATGATTGCTTATGTTTGTTGGTGGCCAAGTGTTTCGTTTCCGCTACTTAGCCCCCAACTGCAGTACAAAATTCTCCGCTGCAAATATTTCAGAATACAACGGTATCTTTCTTTGATATGAGGAATGGAAATTTCTTTTTCAATTTATCATTGAAATGGCATTTTCTTATTTTTGATTTTTCCATCCCTTAAATGAAATTTAAAATTAAAAATAAAATATAGAGCTACACAAACGATGCAAGCACATTAGGAACTGAAAATGTTACATCACGGTAGGCCAATTTTCCAGAAGCTAAATTAACAAAACTAAATATCAAACAAAACCACTAATTTAGAGTGATACTCGAATATATTTATCATTTTCTAATTAAAAAATATCTGTTTTATGTAGCTATTTAATCAAAATGCGTTATTAATCGATATGGTTTGAGGTTAGATTTCCACTTTAAAACTCGAATCTCAGGAAAATACTTGTAAATAAAATTATACATATTTGGAAATTATTAAATAGATAATGAATTAATAAAATGTGAATTGTGCTTACCCATGATTGAATATTCACTGAGAAAGAAATAATCATGAGTCTGCAATGTTGTATGTGCTGTGTCGAGTTTCAGTAAGAAGTACACAAAGCCATTTGCACGCTCGCTCGGTGTATCACGCGCTCTCTCAAGGTCTCCTGTGCGGAGTGCATGCATCTCATAATCGCATCTGGCCGCACTCTACTGATCCTTGAGGAATCGTCATGTCAAATACAAATGCATCACATCACATGCAATGGATCAACTCTGCATCGATCGAATACGGACATTTACAGATTAGTTTTCCAATATCAAAAAGGAGGACATGTAGGAGGACAATCTTCAAGGGAGGATGGAACTTATAAAAGAAGGACTGTCCTCCCTAAAGGAGGACGATTGGTCACCTTATTTAATGGGAACATCACCTTGATGTTGAAAGACCAGAATTCTAGCGTGTTCCTCTGCCACTGACTTGTGTGACTTTGGGCAAATTGTCTGATCTAGACTTCAGTGTAAGTGGAAGTTGGAATTTTTATAAGATTTAAAATACAATGGTAGTGACGTTACATAAAGGGCTTAGCAGTCAATAGACTAGGATGTGTGTGTGTAAATTTTAGCTGTAGAATAATTCCTTAACACCTTAGTTTAACTTGTCTAAATATATTAAGTGTACAATCAACATAGGATTTGTTGAGTTTTAATTTACAGTTATGAAAGTAGTGACTTTATTCTATAGTATTAGATTATTACAGACATATATAACTATATTTGAGCAGATTTCCAAATGTATGTGCATTACTTTAATCATTCAGAATAGAAATAGTCATATGAATTACTGAATAATTCATTTTTAAGCTAGTGTTAAATTTTAAACATTATTTTATACTTTTCTGTCAGTATTTTATCTGAATTTTAAAATCATAGTTTTGTTAGGCTTCAGTTATTCCAATAAAATCATTCTAAATTGGCAGTATGTGTTTAGGGAAAAGGGGAAGATTTATTTAAACTGCTCATTCTTTTTCAGTTTTAAAGGTCATGAAGTGCCTTGTAAGTTATATTGTGTGATATCGTATGAAGAATTATCCAATTAAACATTAAAAAACCTATTGCTGTATAATTTCCTTCTTTTCAAAATCTTTCAAATAAATAAGTAGAATTTGTCAGTTTCAAAACAAAAGTAATCTGTTTTGTTCTACTTATTAACATTAATTTCAAGTATTAGCTAGCATTTTGGATGTCCAAATATTATAATATTACAAAATTCCTTTCTCTGTTGAGCGGTATATAATTTGTTTAAATCATAGTCCTAAGTTGGTATTTAAAGTTTGTTTTGAACAGGATCATTTGAAATTATTTTCTTCCAATATGAACTTTTTTAAATGGAGGATAATAAGGGTTGGTAAGAACAGTAAAGGAAACTCCCTAAATATAAGTGTAGTATATTGATTAAAGAACTAATCTAATAAATTTAATATTGTGTATTAAAAGTTATGTTGATGTTATATGGGCTCAAAACACTTTTTATAGTTAGTATATTTGTCAGTTTAATATGTATTCTATGTACATGGAGATTAAGGTTTTGAATGCATCAATTCAAAATCTGCAAGAATTAATGTTGAAACTTTAATTTGAAAATATTATGGAGGTCTATGTGCCTTTTAAAATATAGTTAGAGCCAAAGAAATGGAAATAATTATGCACTTTAATTTCTTTTAGCTCCTGGAACCTGTTTGCCACCAGCTGTTTGAGCTCTATCGTAGCTCTGAAGTTCGACTGAAGAGGTTCACGCTGCAGTTCTTACCAGAATTGATGTGGGTTTATTTACGGCTTACGGTTAGCCGAGACAGACAGAGTAATGGTTGCATTGAAGCACTTCTGTTAGGAATTTATAATTTGGTAAGTTGAAAATGGTAGCTTGGGAAATATTAAGTATTTTTTTAAAGTTCTCTGAAACAATACTTAAGGAATATTTAGAGAAAAATATTGAAATGTTTACTGAATAATTTATTTGAGTTAATTAAATTGAGTACACAAGTGCTTTAAACGTTAATGCTAATGCATTTTATAAAGTAAGTGAAACTTACAATTGACAGCATTGTTAATATTTTCTGATTTACTTCTTCAAATTAATTTATTTGACCAACATTTTTAAGTGCTGTGCATTTAAAAATTTAAATTTATTTTCCATAATTATTTAATAATATATATCTGATATTATATTGTTTATGAAACTTTATTTCTGAGGAATATTTTTTTTTCTTTTTAGCAAGAGGGGTGGGATGTAGACAGACAGGAAGAGAGAGAGATGAGAAGCACCAGCTCATAGTTGTAGGCACCTTACGTGTTCATTGATTGCTTTCTTATATGTGCCTTGACGGGGCTAGGGAATAGGATCCAGCTGAGCCAGTGACCCCTTGATCAAGCCAGTGACCTTGGGCTCAAGCCAGTGACCACGGAGTCATGTCTGTGATCTCATGCTCAAGCCACCAACCCCGTGCTCATGCTTGCGACCTCAGGCTTTTTAACCTGGGTCCTCAGCATCCTAGACTGTCACTCTATCTAGTGCCCCACTGCCTGGTCAAGCTGTTTTTTCTTTTAAGGCAGGAAATTTGTTTCACATACCACTGTGTCTCCTCTTCTCCTCTAGTGCTTAGCACAGGTACTTAATAAACGTTTATTGATTTAATAATTGAACTTAGTGCTTTAGATTATGTTTAACACTATGCTATCATTTTTATTAATTTGATTAGTGTTAGAAAATTCAGTAGTGGGACTGAATTTTATTGAAGCAAAAATATTTTGTATAGCAGATTGCTTGACAAGTTCTTGACAGTACTGGTGCTGAGATTAAATTATGTTTTGACATCTCAAAAATAGTGTACTATAAAACATTACTCAATTACTTGTCAGAAACGTAACCTCAGGCTTCTGCCTTCTTTTAATCCCCTTGATATCTGTGTTCTCTTTTCTCGGAGGTTCTCAATTTTTCTTACCACACCGGTTTTCTTTTATGAATTCATTTTTCTTTTTTTTTTTCTTTCCTTCCCTAGCATTTCTTTCTTGTTTCAGATAGCCTCAAGGAGAGTTTTGTATTGCCCTCAGCTTAAACAAATTTCAGGGCACCCTTGTCCCCAAATACTCACAAAGTAGATCAAAAGTATTTGGCTTAATTTAGGAATAAAAATTAAAAGTTTACTGCATCACTTAAATAGGTCCATTCATCTTAGCTAGCACAGATTTCCTCTGAGGCACAATGGCCCAGATGTGTTAACTAGTTTGACTACAAAGTAGTTAAATAATCTCTCTAAGAAATTTTTTTTTAATTTATTCATTTTTAGAGAGGAGAAACAGAAAAAGTGAGGGGGAGAAGAGAGAGGAGAGAGAGAAAGAGAAGGGGGGAGGAGCTGGAAGCATTAACAGCCATATGTGCCTTGACCAGGCAAGCCCAGGGTTTCGAACCGGCGACCCCAGCATTTCCAGGTCGACGCTTTATCCACTGCGCCACCACAGGTCAGGCTCTCTAAGAAATTTTTAAACCCATTCTCCTGCTAAAAATAGAGGTAGGACCATTGTTGACATAATCGGTACTCTCCTATGACATATAAAACTCAGAAATGAGCACTGTAGGGATGTTCTTCTGGGTTTGTGTTTTGGTGATGATAATAGTTTTTATTGATGTTTCTTCCTTCTATTTTAACTACTTAAGTCTCTATCTGACCACCTTCCTGAAAGGTCTAGTAAGGGCAGTCTTCTATGAGTTTAATGCCTGTTATGTATACTAATATGAGTTGTAAAAGAAACGAAGACTACAATGAGGCAGTAGAGAAAGGGAGTGATGCAGGAGGATCGTTTCACTCCTCTAATTGCTGATGTCTATAGGCAGCTTTTTGTTGATGCTTATAGAAGATTGGAGGTGCTAGAGACTATAGAGATGAAGGACACCATTCATTGTCCTTTTCAATGAAAGATAAAGTGCTTTTAAAATTCACAAGAATTTGCCTGGCTTATGGTGGCACAATGGATAAAGCGTTGACCTGGAATGCTGAGGTCACCGTTTGAAACGCTGGGCTTGCCCAGTCAAGGCACATATGACAAGCAACCAATGAACAACTAAAGCGAAGCAATTATGACTTAATACTTCTCACTCCTCCATCCTCCTCTTTCAGTAAAATCAATAAATAAAAAATATTAAAAGAGGTGGCCTTGGCTGGTTGGCTCAATGGTAGAGCGTCAGCCTGGCATGCAGAAGTCCCAGGTTCGATTCCCGGCCAGGGCACACAGGAGAAGCGCCCATTTGCTTCTCCACCCCTCCCCCTCTCCTTCCTCTCTGTCTCTCTCTTCCCCTCCCGCAGCCGAGGCTCCATTGGAGCTAAGATGGCCCGGGCGCGGGGGATGGCTCCTTGGCCTCTGCCCCAGGCGCTAGAGTGGCTCTGGTTGCAACAGAGCAACGCCCCGGAGGGGCAGAGCGTTGCCCCCTGGTGGGCGTGCAGGGTGGATCCCGGTCAGGCGCATGCGGGAGTCTGTCTGACTGTCTCTCCCTGTTTCCAGCTTCAGGGGAAAAAAAAAAAAAATTAAAAGAAAAAATAGCCTGACCAGGCAGTGGCACAGTGGATAGAGTTTTGGACTGCTATTTGGAGGACCCAGGTTCAAAACTCCAAGGTTGCTGGCTTGAGCGCGGGCTCAAACCAGCAACCATGGGGTCATGTCTATGATCCCATGCTCATTGGGAGCCCACGCTCAAGCCTAATGAGGCCACACTCAAGCTGGCCACCTCAGGGTTTTGAACATGGGTCCTCTGCGTCCTAGTCTGACACTCGATCCACTGCGCCACTGCCTGGTCAGGCAGGCCAGGCTTTTAATTTTAATATGTTTAATACAGCCATGTTTCTACTTAAAAATCTAATCACTTGTAATCTCCCTGTCCTCTTTATAAATGTAATATGAAAATTTATTTGTGCGCCTGCTTCATGTCTTTGCTGTCATTATTGTATTTGATTTACTTTAGTATTGCACTCAAATCTCTCAAAGGACAATTCACTACCAAAGTGTACAAATTTGTTAATAGGTGAGCAAAGGTACTCTAGGGCAGTAATATTTTTTTATATATTACTATTTCTAAAAGTCTCTGTCAGTTACCAGTGATATTCTTGGTAACTTAAAGTAACTATTCTTATAGTCCTGTGGTTATTTCACTATCTCTGTATATTGCTTTTACTATAGGAAATTGCTGATAAAGATGGAAACAATAAAGTTCTATCGTTTACTATCCCTTCCTTATCTAAGCCTTCAATATACCATGAGGTAAGTAAGATGGGAAAGGTAGAATTACTTAAAATTATACTAAATAAACCTAAAAGTCATCTTATCAGATACAAATATTCCTAACACGTCTTTACTGATTTACTTCTTAAAAGTAGGTGTTTATTATTAGTGGTATAAAATTGAGCTATTGTCAAGAGACAGAAAGTAATTAATGGAAAATTTTCCTCTAGTTCTTGTTTATTTCTTTTGTATTCTTCACCAGTATCATTTTCAGTCTTTTTTAAAATTAGTCTTTTATGAATTTTCAAAAATATTTAATTTTTTAAAGTTTTTCCATATTAATTAGAAATTATCTATGTTAAATTGATTTTTTTAATTGGCTACTTTGAAGAATAATTCCACTGTAATTATTTTATCTCCACTTAAAGGAGTCTAACTGGTATGTTCCAGCTGTTCACTAATATTATACTTCTTATTTTTCCTTATATTTATGTGGTTGAACAGTGTGAGAACACTGATTATCATATAGGTAGATGACTCCTATTGAACTGACCTTCTGCCTCCTTAAGGATATATCTTATGAATCAAACTTCTGATCTCTAGTGGCTTTTAGTGCATAAAGTCGTGAAAAAAGCATTTAAAGAAACTTTACTAGTCTAAAAATTATATTCCATTTTCTTAACAGTATTCTGTTTTCTCATAGCTCTATGCAGCTCTTTTTTTGTCTTAATGAAGTCCTCAGGGATTTAGTTTTTTGTTGGAAATAGAATGTTTTCTATATAGCCAGGACTCATTTTTAGCATAGAACATTTTTAAGTAACTTAATTTTAATTAAGTTCTGTATATCATGTTGTGAAATAAAATGGAGGATAGTGAAATATTTCTGAATGGTTGGATGGTTCTTCTAATTGTAGAAACAAGAAATCCATTATGTCACCATTAAAGAAACATTTGATCATAGCCTTCAGTATTGTTTGTGTTTTATAGTTACAACTGTCTACACCTTTCTGTCTTGTTTGCAGAATGGGATTAATGAAAGTATTTGCCCGAAGTTAGATAAACTTCACAGTTAGAACGCACAGTCCCCAAGACTGCTCATGTTCTAGAGTACAAACAAATTAAAATTGATGTATTTGTAACCTTTAGTCTTTTCAGCAACTTTTCTTATCTGTGCCCTAAATATGATTCATTTTATAATCTTTCAAAAATTAACTCAATATATTTTTAGTTTTAAAAAAAGTTTTGAAAGAGAAGAAGTGGTCCAAAACTGTCTTTGTTGAAACCAAATTAAATAGTTATGTGATACATATTTTTACTTCATTTTAGAGACATACTCTCATACTTTATCTTATTTTTATAGCCCTCAACAATTGGATCCATGGCTTTGACAGAAGGGGCATTGTGTCAGCATGATCTCATCAGGGTTGTTTACAGTGATCTTCATCCTCAGAGGGAAACATTCACTGCACAAAACCGGTAATGGTCAAAACTTTAGGCAGTAATAATTGTTATTTATGTTTAATAGTTTACTAACTTTGGTTCAAGTTTGGTGTGAGAAGAGGCAAAAAGTTAACTATATGATATTAGTGAAGTACATCATAGCAATAAAATACCCATCCATTTAATGCTTGGTACTATGTTATGGTCATCTTATATAAAGCAATGTAAAACCTAAAAGTTTATTCATGAAGTCGCCCAAACTTACAAGCTTGCCCTCTCAGGCAATCTTATCTGTTCCCTGGCTATCTTCATTGTAGAATGGCTTAATAAGAGTGCCTGCATCACTCTTAGGTTGGATAACTCATGAGAACTCACAAAATGCAGTGAATGGAAGCTGTTATTTTAAATTATGATTTATTACAAGGAAAAAATACAGATTGGAGTCAGCCATGTTTTCACCAACACTTATATTTTATTATTTTATTATAACTAACTTAGTGGGAGTGAAGAGTGATAACTCATTGTGCTACTTAGTTTTCTTTTGTGTGTATGTTTTAGTTTTTTTGTATAGTCAACTATATCAAAAATACACATACATATATATTTTTCAAAGTTAAATATGCACAAGTTCTATACAGTTTATTAAGAAAAACTACATTCTCCAACTCTCTCTGATTTCTCCTTTCCTGGAAGTAATGACTCTCAAGTAGGGCATTCTCTGCCCTCCCTACCCTACCCCAACCCTCCAGAACATTTGGCAATGTCTGGATACTTGTTAGACTTGTTGGAGGGAGGGCTACACAGGTATGTGTAGAGGTCAGGGATGCTGCTCAACATTATACAGTGCCTTGGCAAACTCCCCACAACAAACACTTATCTATCCCAAAATGCCAGTAGTACTGAGGTTAAAAAATCTTGCTTTTGGACCTGACCAGGTGGTGGTGCAGTGGATAGAACATCAGACTGGGATGTGGAAGGACCCAGTTTCGAGACCCCGAGGTCACCAGCTTGAGTATGGGCTCATCTGGTTTAAGCAAAGCTCACCAGCTTGGACCCAAGGTCGCTGGCTCGAGCAAGGGGTAACTCCATCTGCTGAAGTCCCACGGTCAAAGCACATATGAGAAAGCAATCAATGAACAACTAAGGTGTCGCAACGAAAAACTGATGATTGATGCTTCTCATCTCTCTTTGTTCCTGTCTATCTGTCCCTATCTATTCCTCTCTCTGATTCTCTCTCTGTCCCTGTAAAAAAAAAAAAAAAAATCTTGCTTTTGGCCCTGGCAGGTTTTCTCAGTGGTAGAGCATCAGCCCGGTGTGTGGATGTCACGGCACACAGGAGAAGCGCCCATCTGCTTCTTCCCCTCTTCCCCCTCACTCCTTAGGGGGAACCTCCACAGCTGAGATATTCCTCCCAGTTTTAAACAGCCACACTTGGCTCTGGAACTAGCCTTTTTCTCATCTCTACCCCTCCTACACATTTTGTTGTGGCTTTTGTTTAAATCCCCAGCTGTAGGATTTTCATTAGCTAGATTTTAGGCAGTTTTGAATGATGGTTTTTCTGTAGTTTAGTTGTGATTTTGATGAGGTTGTGGGAGAATTCAAGTACTGTGTGTACCTACGCTGCCATCTTGACTGGAAGTATTGGAAGCTTTTTTAGAAGTACGAATTCCCTGTGGTCCTGCCCCTGGAGATTCTAATAGGTCAATCTGGGTTGAGACACAGGAATATAATTTTCCAAAAGGTCCTCAAATAACTGTAATGTACTACCAGATTTAGGAGCCACTTTCTTAGACATTGTAAAGATTAGGAAAGCATTCATAATAAATGATTTAGTAAATATTTATAAATATTCAATAAATATTTTTTGTAATACTATAATGTATTTGACACTGTGTTGGACACACGAGATACAGATGAGTAAATCAGGCTCTGCCCTAAAGTTATGTATTACTAAATGGGTAGAACAGAGACAGAGACAGAGTTATGATTCAGTGGAATAAATGCTGAATTAGAGCTACACAGATAAGCATAATAGTTTCCTTCAGCTGGGAGAATTAAGAACAGCTTTATGTCGGAGGTAAAAATTTGATCTAGGACTTGAAACTTTACCAGGAGTTTACTAAGTAAGGTCTAGTATGAAAGAGTAGCTTGAATAAAAGCAAGTTATTAAAGGCATATTCATTGAGTGGTACCATTGATGTAGTGTGGTGTATGTGGTAGGCAGTGTAGGGAGGCTAAGGTTAGACAAGTATGTTGAGGGTGGGTTTTAAAAGACTGCCTTACCAGGCAGTGGTGCAGAGGATAGAGGATCAGCCTGGAAAACAGAGGACCCAGGTTTGAAACCCTGAGGTCGCTGGCTTGAGCGCAGGTTCAGCTGGCTTGACTGTGGGGTTGCTGGCTTGAGTGTGGGATCATAGACATGACTCCATGGTTGCTGGCTTGAGCCCAAAGTTGCTGGCTTGAAGCCCAAGGTCTATGACTTGAACAAGGGGTCACTCAATCTGCTGTAACTCCCTGGTCAAGGCACATATGAGAAAGCAATCAATGAACAACTAAGGTGCTACAGTGAAGAATTGATGCTTCTCATCTCTCCCTGTCTGTCTGTCCCTATCTCTCTCACTAAAAAAAAAAAAAATCTTGTGTGCCAGATGAGTTTGTATTTTATCATGCAGTCAGTAGGAACAGTAGGCTAAGGTAGATAGGGGAGGTATCTGTTCAAGCATGATCATTTAAGTTTTGAGGAAATAAATATAGATGGCAGCTAGGAATATGACCTTTAAAAGGGAAAATGGAAATGGGAAGCATTGAGGAAGAGGGCATAGTAATCTGATTGAAAAATCATGAAAGTTAATATTAAGGTATTGTTGTTATAACCATCCAGTGAAGAAATAATTTACCATAGTCTCTAGTAGAAATGATTGTTTATGATCCTTTTCCTTTGTTTTTGGTTTTTCTAGGTTTGAAGTCCTGAGTTTTCTCATGTTGTGTTACAATTCTGCTATTGTGTATATGCCTGCTTCATCTTACCAATCGCTTTGTCAGATGGGCTCCAGGTAAGAATAAAATTATCATTAATCTTCATATGTATTTATTTGACAGATATTTACTGAGCATATTCTCTATGGTAGGCAGTATTCTAACTTCTGATAATATAGCAGTAAATAAAACTCATGAAGCTTATATTTCATATTATCTCATGCATCATGCCTTCTTGAAACTATTTCAGCTTTAAAAAAATATTTTCTATCTGAACATCAAGTTAAGCCAAGATGTCTTAAGTTTAGGGTGGTTTACTGATATACTTAATCACAGCCTGGATGCCAATTTTTATAAATCATTTTGAGCACTTTGAATAAATAGAACTGTGTGTAAAGGAAGTCTTAAGTAATTGAACATTTTTCTTTCTTTATTTCAAAAATAACTACCTCTGCTTTGTGTAAGAAAATTAGTAACAGTACCAATTATATGTCCTGCTTGTATTTTCTAATCTTTACTAAATGAGAATTTCTAATAATTTGGACAGACCTAGGCTGAAATTTAAATATCCAGTATAGTAAGAAAATTTAAGTAATATAAATCAGTTTGGAGATGGAGGACATTTAGAGTCACAGAATTTTAGTTATTAAAGGAACCCTGAGTTCATCCTGTTCAACTGATTTTTTCTTGAGGAACTGAGCTCCCCAAAAGAGTTAAATGGTATATTAGTTTTCTGCTGCCTCATAACAACCACAATCTCTGCACCTCGAAACAGCGCACATTTGTTATTTTATAATTTCAGTGTGTCAGGAGTCTGGGCATGACTTAGCTGGGTCCTCTGTGTAGAGTCTTACAAAGCTGCAGTTAAGATGTTGGCTGGATTTGCAGTCTTAGCTGAGGCTCGACTGAGGAGTTACATACTATTATTGGCAAAATTCATTTCCTGTACTTGTGTGATTGAGGCCTTCAATTACTTGTTCGCTGTCTGCTAAAGGCCTTCAATTACTTGTTGGCTGTCTGCTAAAGACCAATTTAGTTCTTTGTCATGTAGGCCTCTCAGTATAGGCTGCCTGTATAACATGGCAGCTTCAAAGTAGAAGAGTGAAAGAGAGACCCTAACTGCATTCTTAAATACCATAATCAGGTACACATAATCATGGAAATCCCATCACCTTTGCATGTTCTGTTGATTAGAAGCAAATCACAAGTCCCTCAAGAAGAGGAAATGACACAGAGTGTGAATACCAGGAAGGCAGGATCATAGAGGTCAGGGCCTCCAAGTGTCTGTTCATCACAAATTCTTTGCTCAAGGTCATGCTATTGTGCTGCTGGGAAAAGAATGTGGTCCTGTTTATAACAAAACTAAATTTTCCTAATTAGAGGAAGACCAATCCAAATTAGCTGTAAGTTTGACTTTATATTATAATATATTATTTTTTTGCCTGTATAATAACATGATTAATGACTAACAAAGTTCTTGTTTCTAACTTAGATACTGTTATCAAGAGAATGCACTGTTTAGTCTAAACAGTGGTGGCACAGTGGATAGAGTGTTGACCTGGGATGCTGAGGTTCGAAACCCCGAGGTCACTGACTTGAGCACAGGCTCACCAGCTTGAGTGCAGGGTCACTGGCTTGAATGTGGGATCATTGACATGATCTCATGGTCGCTGGCTTGAAGCCCAAGGTCGCTGACTTGAAACCAAGATCACTGGCTTGAGTGAGGGCTCACTGGGTTGGCTGGAACCCCTCAGTCAAGGCATATATGAGAAGTAATCAATGAATAGCCAGAGTGACACAACTATGAGTTGATAGTTGTTTCTCTCCCTTGTTTCAGTCTCTTTCTCTCTCCTCACTAAAAAAAAGAGATTACACTGTTTAAGTACTTACTACTTCTCTAGTTCTTTTTATTTTAATTTAGAAATTAAATTTAATGGCATGACATTGATCAATAAGAGTACATAGATTTTAGGTGAATGTCTCTATAGCATTGGTATTGTTAATTGTGTTGTTTATTGATAAATTTAAGTAACTCTCTTTGGTTCATTAAAACAAACCTACTGAATCTTTAACTGGAAACATTTCTGTGGCTTTTAAGAAAGTTTCTTAACAGAAGTGTTGACAGCATTTAATGGTTCTCAAATGGCCCTGGCCAGTTGGCTCAGTGGTAGAGCGTCGGCCTGGCGTGCAGAAGTCCCGGGTTCGATTCCTGGCCAGGGCTCACAGGAGAAGCGCCCATCTGCTTCTCTACCCCTCCCCCTCTCCTTCCTCTCTGTCTCTCTCTTCCCCTCTGGCAGCCGAGGCTCCATTGGAGCAAAGATGGCCCGGGCGCTGGGGATGGCTCCTTGGCCTCTGCCCCAGGCGCTGGAGTGGCTCTGGTAGCAACAGAGCGATGCCCCGGAGGGGCAGAGCATCGCCCCCTGGTGGGCAGAGCGTCGCCCCCTGGTGGGCGTGCCGGGTGGATCCCAGTAGGGCACAGCGGGAGTCTGTCTGACTGTCTCTCCCCGTTTCCAGCTTCAGAAAAATAAAAAATAAAAATAAAAAAATTAAAAAAAATAAAAATAAAAATAATGGTTCTCAAGCTTTTGTTCACATACTCGTAAATAATTTTGAAAAACTATGTACCCTTGCACATTTTTAAGTTAACAATTAAAATTTTTTATCCTATGTTAAATCATAGAAAGTATTATTTCCAGTGTGTAAATATTGACATAAGACAAATGGTGGTTGGGTCAATATTTTTAGTGTATATAGTGTAAACACTAGTGATCTGATACCCACTGGTGTCATCTTTTTGAGAAATAAATAAGCTTTTTTTTTCTTAATTTTTTTTTTTAGTGAGAGGAACAGACAGGAAAGGAGAGAGATGAGAAGCATCAATTCTTTGTTGCAACACCTTAGTTGTTCACTGATTGCTTTATCATATGTGCCTTCATGGGGGGCTTCAGCCAAGTCAGTGACCCCTTGATCAAACCAGAGATCTTGTGCTCAAGCCAGTGACCTTGGGCTCAAGCCGGCGACACTGCTCTCTAGCTGGTGAGCCCATGCTCAAGCCAGAGACCTTGGATTTCGAACACGGGTCCTCAGCATCCCAGGCTGATACACTATCTACTGAGCCACTGCCTGCTCGGGCTAAATAAGCTTTTCTTTAATAGTCTTACATCATATAAGGTGGGGCAAAATTAGGTTTACAGTTTGAGTATGCAAAACAATTCTTGTATTATTTTTATTATATTATTTTCCATATGAATAACTGTAAACCTACTTTTGCCCACCTTGTATTATTTATTTTTTTAAAAAAATTTTTATTTTAGTGCAGGGGTAGTCAACCTTTTTATACCTACCACCCACTTTTGTATCTCTGTTAGTAGTAAAATTTTCTAACCACCCACTGGTTCCACAGTAATGGTGATTTATAAAGTAGAGAAGTAACTTTACTTAATAAAATTTATAAAACAGAGTTACAGCAAGTTAAAGCATATAATAATAATTACTTACCAAGTACTTTATGTGGGATTTTCACTGTTTTGCAGAATCTTTATAAAACAACTTACTATAGTTAAATCTTTTTATTTATACTTTGGTTGCTCTGCTACTGCCTTCCATGAAAGCTGGAATGCCCACTAGTGGGCGGTAGGGATCAGGTTGACGACCACTGTTTTAGTGAGAGGAGTGGAAGTAGAGAGAGACTCCTGTATGCACCCTTACTGGTATCCACCCGGCAAGCCCACTAGGGGGCGATGCTCACCCATCTGAGGCCTTTACTCTGTTGCAACAGGAGTCATTTTTTTGAGCCTGAGGTGGAGGCCATGGAGCCCTCCTCAGCGCCTGGGCCAACTGGCTCCAGTAGAGCCTTGGCTGCAGGAGGGGAGGAGAAGAGAGAAGGCAGAGAGAGAAGCGAAAAAGGGCAGGGTGGAGAAGCAGATGGTGCTTCTCCTTTGTGCCCTGACCAGGAATTGAACCTGGGACATCTATACACTGAGCTGATGCTCTAGCACTGATCCAACTGGCCAGGTCTTATTTTTCTTTTTGAAATTGAATTTCTGTTATATTTTATGTATGTTTTATACTAATATAATGCTATGTTATAATTCTTTTATTGATCACCTAATTATACCTCTTTGTTATGAAAATATGTATATGTAAACTGAAATTGGAAAAATATTCCTGAGACAATGATGTACTAAAAATTAAAATATTCTTCTGGACTCACCATTACTGTTATTCTAATAAATTAATTGATTAGAATAATACAGATATATTACAATTTTTGATAATCATAATTTTCTAAAAACATCTTTTAAGAAGATGGAAGGTAAAGGATTGTTTATGGTACTTGGATTAAAAATGGTCTCACAGACCTCAGTAGTTTGAGATGTCCCTTTATTTGCTTTGAGTTTCTTATATTTCCTACTAATTCATCCTGATAAAATTTAGGATGCAAGGAAGTTATATGTTTATTTTGTGAGGAGAGAGAAGGATGAATTTGAAAGACCAGCTATTTGAGATAAGGTTTTCTCTTTTTTTATTGATTTTGAGAGAGAGGCATGAAGGGGGGGATGAGAGAGAGAGGAGAGAGTGAGAAGCATCAACTCGTAGTTGCTTCACTTTAGTTGTTCATGTTGTTCATTGATTGCTTCTCATAACATGCCTTGACCAGGAGACTCAAATCGAGCCAGTGACCCCTTTCTACCCAGCAGCACTCAATCTTTCAAGCCCACACTCAGCTCTATGAACCTGAGCTAAAGCCAGCAACCTCAGGGTTTCAAACCTAGCATTCCAGATCAATGCTCTATCCACTGCACCACCGCTGGTCAGGCAAGAAAAGTTGTTTTTATTGATATAGTCCACTAGAATGTAGGTTTTACGAGGGCACAGATTGTTGTTGTTTTTTTTGCCTAGTCACAATTATATGCCTAGGCCCAGGACAATGACAGGTACAGTATTAGTAAATGTTTGAGGAATGAATAATCAAATAAATGAATTTATAAAAGCAAAACTATTTGATTCAATGAAACAGGAAATCACACATGCTAAATACTATTTTTCTAGGGTTTGTGTAAGTGGGTTTCCACGGCAACATGAAAAACACTGGAAAGAACTCTGTGGTCGAATAGTATTGGAACCTGAATTTATGGTGCAACTTCTCACAGGGGTTTATTATGCCATGTAAGTAAATGGACTATGAAATTGGGTGAATTCCCTCTAATGTTTGGAAATTTAGTATTTTTCTTTTTTTTCTTATCACTTGTATAACACTGAATCTTTTGTTCTATGATGAACCCATTATCTTGTTTTTCTGATATGAATTCCTCTTATTAGTTTTTTTGAATAAGGGTGCATTTTTTAATTTGAAAGTAATGACTGTTGAAGATGTAATTCACATATAAAATTTTATTAGTTTTAGGTCTACAATATAATGATTAGACCTAGATTAGATATATTATAAAGTGATTACAATAAGTTTAGTTGACATAATTTTTCATAATCATTTTAGTACTTTTAAAATAACCAAAATATAACATAACTAGTCATTAAATTGGAGTCTAGAAATTCTTGAGTTTTCTTTATGGAAAACTATGTCTCTCTCTGTAGTTTATAACCCAGGTTTTCGTGAATGCATTGAATAGATTACCCTAAATGTCAGCACATGAGAAAAAACAATATATGTGAACAAACATCTGTAAACTATTTTAAATTTTTTATTGATTGATTTTAGAGAGAGAGGAAAAGAGAGAGAGAAACATTGATTTGTTGTTCTATTTATTTATGCATTCATTGGTTGATTCTTGTATGTGTCCTGACTATGGATCAAGCCCACAACCTTGGTGTATACAGATGATGCTCTAACCAAATGAGCTGCACCCAGCCAGGCTGTAAATGTTTTTAACCCCTTGAGCAGTGAGTTTTTTGTTAGCCCTTTGAGTGAGATGTATGTGAACGTTCATACTACTCAAAGGGTTAAAAGTTAGTATCTGAAATCTTTATTTTATTCTTGTAAACTAAGTATGATAGTTTAGAAATGAAATGTGTAATAATTGGTTACACATTTGGTTAAATTATTTGGTTTCAGAACCAAAATAGTAGGATTTTGAACAATAAAAAATTTGTTGTTGATATTAGGGATATTTGCAAAAGACAGTAAATGATCTGCTTCTCCTTAGGTATAATGGTCAGTGGGACCTTGGTCAGGAAGTCCTTGATGACATCATTTATAGAGCTCAGCTAGAACTCTTTTCTCAACCACTATTGGTAAGTGAAAATATTTTCTTTTCATTACATTTATTATTTACCTGTGCCTGTTGAGGGCACAAGTAGGTTTAAAAAAATAATAAAGGTAAATAATAGAGGCAATCCAAATCATTGAGAAAAAAGGTTTATTTTACAATAATAGTTGGTTAGCTGTTGGATAGAAGACAAAATTAGTTTAGATCCTCTCCTCCTATTATATAGCAAAATAAAATTCAAATAAATTAAAGAATTAAATGTTTTGAAACCCTTTAAGAAAAGAGGGGGGAGAAATAAAAAATGGGAAATAAATAAGGAAGAAAAGAGGGGAAAGGTTATATTTACTCAGATTTTTACAGGAAGAAGAAGAAGGACTTTCTAAGCATAAGTGATATGAACAGTCAAAAGGTTGATGATTTTTTTTTGACTAAACATCTAAATTCAAAACCATTAGTGTCTTAAAAACAAAATTACTCAATGCACAAACTGAAAAAGATATTTTCAATAAGCATGACAAGAAAGTCAATATTTTGTTTATTTGAAAAGATTTTATACTCTGCCACAAAATACATATATCTCCAAAAGGTAAATGATCAATCTAAAAACAAATGTAAACATCTAATAGTGAGCTAAGGAAGGCGATCTTTGTTACAGTTGCAGGATAACACAACTCTAAACACCCCTTTCAGAAGCAGTTTGGTAATGTGTATTCATTTTGTTTGACCCACTCTCCTATGTCTAGCAACATATCCCAGAAAACTTTAAATTTTTAAAGAAATGTGTTGTAAGCACAGTATTAGTGTTATTTTTCATTTCAAAGGAATCAAAACAGTTTTAAATTTTCCACAGCATAGAATCATTAAGTTATGTGATATTTGCTTTGTGAAATCATGTATTTGAAAATTTATATTAAAGAAAGATGCCAGCTTGTGTTAAGTAATAAAGCAGTATATAACTATTTTTTTTTATCTGTATGAAACAGATGAAACATACAAAGTGCCAGTAGTTGTCTAGGTGATTTGACTGTGGATGGTTTTTATTTCTTTGCAATTTTTCTGTTCTAAACTTTGTATAGTATTCTATATATGGTCTTTTGGAAATATTATTTATGTAGTTTTACTTGCAGCACTTAAGAGTACAATTTTTTAAAAGCCATTTTCTTCCTATCTTTTTTTATATTTTAAATTTCCATTTTTTTAATGCCATCATCCCTAGGTTTACTCTAAGGGTTACATTAAAAGAAATAGATAACAAGATTTTTTTTTTTTTTTTTTTACAGATACAGAGAGAGAGTCAGAGAGAGGGATAGACAGGGACAGACAGACAGGAATGGAGAGATGAAAAGCATCAATCATTAGTTTTTTGTTGCGCTTTGCGACTTCTTAGTTGTTCATTGATTGCTTTCTCATATGTGCCTTGACCGCGCTTCAGTAGACTGAGTAACCCCTTGCTGGAGCCAGCGACCCTGGGTCCAAGCTGGTGAGCTTTTGCTCAAGCCAGATGAGCCTGCGCTCAAGCTGGCAACCTCGGGGTCTTGAACCTGGGTCCTTCCACATGCCAGTCCAACGCTCTATCCACTGTGCCACCGCCTGGTCAGGCTAATTTTTTTTAATCGAAGATTAAATTTTGCATCATCTGAAGAATCAGAAACTTACTCTAATTTTTCTTATGTCAGAGTTTGAATGTTAAAGTTTTTTCTTCTTTGGAGTGAATTTTCTCTTTGAAAGTCAGCAAGTTGAAGAAATTGATAGGGTGACTGACAATTTTAAAAGTAAATTCTCATTTTAAAAGCCTGCCTAGGAAAGTACAGAACAATAGAGCTACAAATATTTCTGATACATTGTACTTTCAGATTTTATAGTACAAGTTTTGATTATTCAAAAAAATTAGAGAAATAAGGAAGTGTAGAGTAAGTACAAATTGTATATTGGGTGTAAATATGTATAGAGTTATGTTACTATTTTAGGTTGCTAATGCCATGAAAAACTCATTGCCATTTGATGCTCCCGATTCTTCACAAGAAGGCCAGAAAGTACTTAAAGTGGAAGTCACTCCAACAGTGCCGAGGATTTCTCGGACTGCAATTACAACAGCTTCCATCCGACGCCATAGATGGAGGAGAGAAGGTAAGTACAAAATCCCTGTTCACTCACAGATTCAAGTAAATTTATGAGTGTTTTTATAGACTGTATTAGCACATGATAGTATAGTACTTTATATAATTAAAGTAAAACTTCAGTTTATAAAAATAGCACTAAAATATGGTTTAAATGTCTAAATTTATTTTAATATTTTTAAATGAAGTAGAAAGATGTTATTTTTAATGCTTTATGAGTGTTAAAATAGAAAATAAGATCAAGTTAATTTTGGGGGTTTGGGGGTTTTTTTTTAAAACTGATATAGTGCTAATAATAGGAAAGAAGTTTCTTTAAGCCTTTTACCATACTGGGGAAGAAGAGGTGCATATATGAGCATTGTGGAAGAAAATTGTGTAACTAGCCAAACTAATGGAATAATACAAGCTATCCATAAAAGAAATGATTGTGTTTTAGATTTTTATCTTTGATTTTCCTTTTCTAGTAAGTGCTGAATCCAGCAGTATTTTATAGTTCTGTAGTACTTGAATAGTCAAACTGTCTTGCCTAAGAGATATTAATTGCTATTTTGATGATCTATTATTTTTCCTATTCATTTGCAAACCTCAACATTGTTCATCTGCTGCCTTATGTGTGTGTATGCTTGCACACACATATAATTATATAAATAGTGTTTGTGTTTATATCATATCCATATATACATTCTCTTATCTGCCTGGGTCAAAATGCTCAGTAAAGAATAGAAGAGCACAAAAGCACTAAAATTTTATATGTTGAATCCCAGATGGCTTTGACTTCTCAAACGAGGCTGACTCGAGTATTCCTGGCTCCCCGGTCCAACACGGCTCCACTGACCTAGTGATCAAACGTGTGCAAGAGGGGGACGTGCTGGTGTGCAGGACCCCTGAGCACGGCTCACCGGAGCCCAACTCAGCAGCAGCCACAACAGAGGGTAGGACAGAGATGAGGAGGCAGAAGTCAGTGAGGCAGTTACTGGAGAAGGATCCTGACTCTCTAACCCCAGACAGAACCATTCTAGTGTGTGTTTCCACTCCCTGGGAGTATATTAGCTCCTTTTTGCAAAGCACAACCCCTCATATGCCTAGTGCCAGGTCAAGTACAATCTTTAGTTACAATTTGTGCTGGCCTGGAGTCTGCATCCCTGTGTAATCAGAACAGCTTGGCATGGCTACTAACAAGGCAGAGGCCTGTCTCAAAGGTCTGCAAATGCTTGGAATTTTTTCATTACTGAGCATGTTTATTCTAACATTAGGAAAGGAAAATGCACCCAATGACATGAGCCTTATTAGTCAACATGAATTGATTTAATTCATATAATTTATTCTTTTAAAAAATAATTTATTATTTTTAAAAATATATGAGTCTTTTGTGTATATGTAAGGAGAATTTTAAAACATGAATAAAGTGTCTTTGAAAAATTAGACTAAAGTGGAGCAATTTATCTCCAGTCCCAGAGTGGTCAGTTAACAATAATTTCTCATCTCTTTAAGAGTTGACAGGTATTGGATTGATTGGCTTTTATAATCTGCGAGTCAAGTTGCCTGGGTCTAACTAGTGAACTACTGACATCTTTCCTCTATTAAAGTATTATCCTGGTGTATACTACATTTTATCCTTTATCATAAATATGGATTGTCTTATATAGCTCCCAAACAGAAGTAAAATGTATTCTTTAGAAGTCAGGTATCCATTATATCCTTGTTTCTGCAATATAGGTATCTCAAAATGAAAATCATTGCCTCTCTTCCAAACTACCCACTATCCCATCCCCTGCCCCCACCACCATCATTGCCACCACCATCAAAACTATCTGTAAAAGAATACTTCTCCCTGAAAGGATAGTATTTATTTAGTGCTTTACATATAATGTCATTGGAGTTGGCTTTGTGAAAGAGGAAACTGTAGCATAATCGTTTTAATGTATTGCTACTGTGGAACCTTTACACTAATTTATGAAATATAGCAACTAAGATTTAAAATAAGTTACATAGTTTTACTTAAAGACCAAATATACATGAAACAGTTACCTTCCACCTTAAGGTTGTTTCTTGCTCTTTGGTGCATTAAAAATTTGAGCATGCTCAGTAAGAATCTGTATCTACCCTCTGTTCCCTTGCCCATTTGCCCAGATGACCATAATTCCTTTACCAGTGTTGCATGTGCATGATTTAGGGACCCAAAGAGTTGGTGCTGTTTTACAGAGATCCTGTGAAAAATGCCGTCTTTTTCATTTTTCTGTATCTCTTTGTTATCCCTGGGAGTCAATTTTATTTGTACAAGGCATAAAAATAAGTTGATACTGACATAGAGTTGGCATATATTAAAAAACATCTATCTATCTATCTATCTATCTATCTATCATCTATTTATCTATCTATCTATCTATCTATTTATCTATCTATCTATCTATATTTTTAGCTAGAGCGAGGGATAGATAAGGACAGACAGGAAGTGGAGAGAGATGAGAAGCATCATTCTTCATTGCCGCTCCTTAGTTGTTCATTGATTGCTTTCTCATATGTGCCTTGATGGGGGTGAAAGGGCACTCCAGCCAAAACAGTGAGCCCTTGCTCAAGCCAGTGACCATGAGGTCATGTCTACGATCCCATGCTCAGACCAGTGACCCTGCAGTCAAGCTGATGAGCCCACACTCAAGTCGGTGACCTCGGGGTTTCCAACCTGGGTCCTCCACATCCCAGGCCAACGCTCTATGCACTGTGCTACCACCTGGTCAGACAGAGCGTTCTATTTCTTAACATTTTTCCCTCTTTTATACATTAAATTTATTGGGGTGACATCGGTTAATAAAATTATATAGGTTTCAAGTGTTTCTTAACATTCTAGATGACTAGATGAGCCACTTGATGTGTATCCCCTACCATTGTTAGAATGTTGGATTACTTGTACTAAATGTCATACTGTATTAATTAACACTTGATGATATTCTAGAAAGTGTGGGATAAGTTGAAACACTCCTTCCAATTTATCAAAAGTCATATGCTTTGAAAAAGGAACCAAAACAGTAGTTCCTTTTATATATTAAAATATTCCTTTTTTTTTTTTAAAAGAATCAGTGCAAAGTTTTTTTTTTTTTTTTTTTTTTTTTTTCCTGAAGTTGGAAATGGGGAGGCAGTCAGACAGATTCCCGCATGCCCACCAGGATCCACCCGGCATGCCCACCAGGGGGCGATGCTCTGCCCATCTGGGGCGTTGCTCTGTCGCAACCAGAGCCATTCTAGCGCCTGAGGCAGAGGCCATGGAGCCATCCTCAGTGCCCGGGCCAACTTTGCTCCAATGGAGCCTTGGCTGTGGGAGGGGAAGAGAGAGACAGAGAGGAAGGAGAGGGGGAGAGGTGGAGAAGCAGATGGGCGCTTCTCCTGTGTGCCCTGGCTGGGAATTGAACCCAGGACTCTTGCACGCCAGGCCGACGCTCTACCACTGAGCCAACTGGCCAGGGCCAAAATATTCTATTTTAATATCTCCTATCACTAGTAGAAAATTTCAATTTCTGAGGTTGGATTATAGCCACAGGAAAGAGGAATGAGTTCTTTCAGTGTATTTGAAATTCCTTTTAATCTATATTAATTGTATCTTTAAATCAGTATTAATCAAAACTAAATTTATAAGGAATGGCAGACATGAATGGGAAAGTTCATTAACTTTTTTTGTTTTCTCTTCTTTGGATCATAAATAGTATTGTTACCACCCAGGCAGAAAATCAGAAAAGAAGAAAGTTGTGAGGCACAATTTACCTTTTGTTCCTTGACGTTTTTTAAACAGATGGAAGGAAATTACTAAAACCTATGTAAAGTTTTAGTAATTCTGAAGTCTACTGGAGCTTTTTTATAAACATTAATAATTGACTTTTGAAAAAAAGAAAACATGTTTTTTTATTATGTGATTTTAAATATTTTTACAGTTAAAATTTTATTTTTTGTATGTTGAAATTGAAGAGAATATGAGCTCATCATTTTATCCTAATTGTCAAGTAACATTTTGTGACTTTTAAAGCTGGATTTAAAACTATTACTAAACTGAGGATGCCTGTGATTAAAGTATAGTCAATGTTCTACTATACTGAAACAGCATTTTTAGTACCTAAAATAACAGTAGATTCTCCTGCATGATGGCTTTTATGTTATCATCATCTTTTATGGCCATATTGCTCGGGCATCAGATCTGCATGTTGCAAGATTGAAAAGCTAGCACTAAGTCTCTCAGTCTCTTTTCCTAATTATATATATATATTTACATACATATATATATTTACATACATATATATATATATACCCACACACACACCCAATAATACATTTTTATTCACTCCTGGTTTTATATCACTAATATCAATTCTGAAGCAATAACTATCCATTCTTGGGCATTTTGGAGTTGTTTACACTAATTGTAAATAAATTGCTAAGGCATCATATGAATATAATTCAAAGTTTTTATTTGAGATACATCATATACTATTCTTTTGAACAAGGGGTTGAGAGAAGTGGTGTCAGCTGCAGTTTAGCTGCATTTTCATATGGCTTTGCATGATGATTAAAGATAATTCAACTGCTGGATAAAAATAACAAGATGCCTTTTGCCTTAACGGGTAGCTTATTTCATTCTTCTTTTGAAGGAAGGAAATAACTAATCCCTGTGAGACAATATAACTAAGAAAGCATTTTTATTTTTTCAGGTACTATGTTAAATAAAGATTGTGTTTAAATATTTCATATTTAGTTTACTTAGGTAACTCTCTCTCAAGGTAATATTCATTTAGATTTCTTTACTAACATTTACCTTCACTCTAATATTACTGTCTGTATGTAGATTCAGATTAAACTTCTCACAGTCTGGTAAACATACTTAATGACATAGCGAATCGCTATTAATTTTTGAAAAAAGCAAATGTATTATTTTCTAAGAGAATGTTGTTCATACTTTTAGTAAGATAATTGGATTTCTGGAAACCCCCAACTAAATATATTATATATGCTTTTTCCCTTCTTACAAAATCCCAAGAAAGGGATTTTTATGTTAACTGCAGTTTTTGCATGAAACATAATCGGGCACTATAATATTTGTGATTACGAAAATAATACATCTCAAACTAAAAATTTTAAAAATTATAGAAATGAATAATATAGGAAGCAAAAATCCTTCTTAAATATTCCTGCTGGTTCCCTAACTTGCCTTCTGATAATCAAGTATTTTCTTCACATTAATTGATCAAGAAAATATGGCAACCAGTGAGTAGTAGATATATTCATAAGAAAAAGTATAATTAGGAAGTAACTTGAAGCACTGTAAAGTTTTTTTTTAATTTTAGAATTAGAAAATGTATTAGTTCCATGTTAATGGTTTTAAAGCCATTTGAAAGCAGGTAGCTGTTGAAGAAATTTAAATTTTTTATTGTAATTAAAAATGATTTGGCTTATTAGGGATAAATGTTTCTGTCATTATTCTGGGTGACTGAAATTAATGTTTTATGGTGAGTTACAGAGGATATGAGGAAAAAAATACTTTTTTAAATAGATATGGTCACCTCAAATTGATAAGAGTGTTATTATAAGGATTTATGATTACAAAGTATTGTGTTTTACATAAAGTTGTTTTATATTCATAAATACCGATAGTATATTAAGTTCATTTGTGCATAGTTTTAGAAAAGTGGGACTAATTAAAATGAAAACAGAATGAATAACATTAAGAGTTCTATGCAGATTAAGGTTCTTCCTTAAATTATTTAGGGCAAGTGTTGAGAGCAAAGTCACTGCCAACCTATAGCAAACATTACCCAAGAGATAAAGTCAGTTGAGTAGTTATTCACAGCTACTTCTTATATAATTTAACTATTGCTGAGTCTTTCTGATTTTTTTTAGGTGCTGAGGGTATAAACGGAGGAGAGGAGTCGGTAAACCTGAATGATGCAGATGAAGGATTTTCATCAGGGGCCTCCCTCAGCAGTCAGCCAGTTGGGACCAAACCATCCTCCTCTTCTCAGAGGGGAAGCTTAAGGAAAGTAGCAGCTGGGCGTTCAGTCAAGGATAAAGAAACAGCCTCTGCCATCAAACCCAGTGAGAGCCCTCGGGATTCAGTAGTTCGCAGGCAGTTTGTACCGCAACCTACTGATCTCAGTGTAGATTCAATTGAGCTGACACCGATGAAGAAACACCTGAGTCTGCCTGCTGGCCAGGTGGTGCCAAAAACCAATAGTTTAAGTCTAATCCGGACAGCCAGTGCTTCCTCAAGCAAATCTTTTGACTATGTAAATGGCAGTCAAGCAGGTACCAGCATTGGGGTTGGCACTGAGGGAGTTACTAATTTAGCAGCTAACAGTGCTAATCGATACTCAACTATCAGTCTACAGGAAGACCGGCTAGGTCATGCTGGAGAAGGTAAGGAGCTCCTCAGCCCAGGAGCTCCCTTAACCAAGCAGTCTCGATCCCCAAGTTTCAATATGCAGCTAATATCCCAGGTGTAGTTTTGACATCCTCTCTCATCTTTCTGCTTACCTTTTAAACTGAGCATTTCATTGTGCAAGAAGAAACTTCATCCCACATTGTGAAAATATTGGTCATCGTAATCAGATTTGATTTAGTTTAGGTATGTTCGTTCATACTGTATTTTGTATGGAAACAGCAATAAGGTTTTCTTTCCCCTCCCTATATCACCTATTTCTTGTAAATGTGTTTGTGAAGCAGTATAAAATGTTCACATTTTCCATGCCTTCCTTTCTCCTTGGGTGATGTGCAATCCATCGTAGGCTGATCGGTCCCATTTCAACACTGTGAGATTGAGGATACGTTAGAGGAAATGGTGTATATGATCCCTATGAAATGATTCTTTGGCTTTGTTTAAAAAAAAAAAAGCAACAAAAACGGGTTTGTTCTCATAATCTATAAACTATGGTTACTGGGTCACATTTATTTCTTTCTTAACCAGGAGTGCCTCAGAGATTCTGCTCTGACTTTGGACTTCTCTGAGTCTGTGCAATCATTTTCTTGAGAAGCATGGGAAAGCTGGTAGACTGCTGCACTTTTTCATTAAAATGAGAGTGGCTCTTTTTCTCCCGTCTCCTTTAACAAATGTTTAGTTACTGAGGCATTTAAATCAAGTTATGGCCACCTCCATTGGAGGGCAGGGCTCTAAGTTGATTGTGTAATTGATAATGCACTTTCTCAATGGCTCTAGAGTCATTATTAACATGTCTTCCCTTCTCCCCACAAGGACATAAGATCATTTTTGTACTTCAAGTTTGAACAACTAACAAATCAGAGAATCCAAGGGGCATGTTCTATTTCCCAGGAATGACTGACACTTTGGTGCTGGGGTTTTGTGGGGGGGGAGGGGCTGTTTGTGTTTAGCTTGTGTAGGATTGTGTGTGTGAGGGCAAGTTTTGATTGGCTTTCTTTTCCTTTGTGAGCTGATGATGACTGAAGTAGAACCAGTGCATCTTCAGGTAAAGAGAGGGATTTCTCAACCTACTTTCTGTGATGTCAGACTATTGGAGAAACCCTTTCAGCTGCTTTCTAGATGTACCTAAATTCAGTCAGATATTTTGGATTAAGAAACCTGAAGTCCTGATATCATATACTCCAAGGAAATACATCAGGGACAGATAATTGGCTGCAAACACTGACTCTTCAATGTGACACATTTTTATAGAACATTTCTACCAGGGGGTACTGACTTGATTTCTCCTACAAGGACCACACTGCCTTTGTGTTTAATGTAATGCAATTTGTGTACCTTCTAATCATATACCTGGAAAAGTATCTCATTTTTATAAAACTTTGAAATCATGCCAGTAAGCTAAATATTGAATGTATATAAAGTAGCATTTGATAACTGTGCTACAAAAAAAAATGCATTATTGGTAAAAAAAAAAAAATTTAATTCTGATTTGGTTGGTTTAGATTTCATTGTGACTTTTTTGGGTCTCAGGTTCTAATGCTTGGTTGAAATAGAAAAGAATATATTGGTTTTTGAAAATCAGTATATTGTGACTTGAACTTCTATGTGTTATCCTTCCACACAAAACATCAGAACTATTAGTGCTTTGTACATTTAGACATTTTAATTTTATTATTGTAATAGGAAAATATACTGAATTTATAGAAAGCAAGTATTCTCCTAATTAACAAAGTTTAAAATTTTATCTCAACCAATCTCAAAATTACAATGGATTTTGATAAACTAACCAGAAAAAAAATGCCTTTGTTTTCACACCTATAAAACTCCCCCTTCTTTTTGTAATTATAAGAGGTTTATTGTTTGTTTTTTTAAGGGATTTTCTGTTAGAATTATTTTGTTTATTGTTGTTGCTGTTAGAATCTTGATAAGAACAATAAGATGCTTGTTTGAATTTGGTGGTCTGTAATATTTTTCAGCTCATACTAAACTGGAAAACTAGAACCTGAACTAGTATCTACAAAATTGCCAAAGTCTGGGGTAAAGCTAAAAGTTGATAAATAGAGATTTATTGATTTATACATATATATGTGTTTGTGTATGTGTACAGATATGGTGTGTATATGTATATAACACAGAGACATATTTTAGGTGTCCATTACTTCTGATTTAACTAAGAAATCAGATAAATGAATTATAAAATAGTCAAAATAAATGGAGTGTAAAGATCTATAATATAGTAAGGAAAGCAAAGTTTCGGTATGAAAGGAAAAGAGCATTGTACTTAAGGGAGTGCAATCTTAAGCATGGCTGGAGCTCAGTAACTTTTATGGCAAAAATCCTTAGTTGATTTAGGAGACTGAAGGATTGTTTTTAATTCAACAATTGTGCATTTATTGGCATCTATAACTCTAGTATGATTTTAGTTAAAGCACACAAAAAATATCAAATTACTGCAAAAGCTGTAATAAATATTTAAATATTTTAAGATATTCCTTTGGTTTATTATAAATCCTATAACTGAAAAGATGGTTTTGAAAATTCTCAGCTTAGAGGATTTATCAGTGTGTATACATATACATAATCTATTAATGTTGCATGGCCCATAACATTTGTATTTCATTCTTTTAAGTGATGTGATTTGGGCCCAGCAAAGAAACTATTCATTTAGTTCAAACTTTGTATTCAGAATTTTACAACAGATTTCCTGTGCAAGATATAGTTTAAGTGGATTAGCTTAACAACCATTTGCATTATTTATTGGATTTAATTAAAAATAGCTCTCAGATATACAATAGTTGTTAAAAATATATGCCAGCAATACTCATACTGTGTCCTATAACATCCTTTTGTTTTATACTTCCTAACTTTTGATTAAAGAAAAAGTCCTTTTATCTATGGAAAAGCTAGTTAGGGAGAAAATACTTGTTTTCTATAATAAAACAATTTTATTCCATTATACTAGGTTGGAGTAAGAAATATCTGAAGGTTTTGGGAACTCTTCTCTGTGACATTAATTTGAAATGTTACTAGAAAGCAAACTAAAATGTAAAGTGAAAAACTAACGTAGAAGATTTTAAAGTAAGTATTTTAGATGGGGATGGTTGTAATTTGGAATCCTGACTCCTACCCTTCTGATAACCCTTCTGTGCCTATTTACTATGGAGTCAGAATTTTTGTACTAGCAGTAACCCTACAGATAATCTTGCTAGTCAGCTGACACCCCCCCCCCCCAGATCCTTAGGAAACTGAGGCTCAAAAAGATTATGACATAATCAAGGTCACATAACTGAGAAGCAGAGCCAGACTGAGACTCCTGTCTCCCGTCAAGTGCACACTAACACCCTACTGCTTCCCTTTACTCGTGCTGTAGTAAATGCGTTGTGTAACACTCATTTCTGCAGTTTCTGTACAATTTTGGACTAGTAGTTAGTGAATACAGCACATTAAGAAAAGTATTAAATCCAGAAAATGTAGAATAATAAACATAGATGGAGAAGTATTGGAAATGAAGGTATCTATACCACAGATATAAGGATAGATACATTTTTCTTGTTCTAATTTATGCCTTACTATTTTCTGCCACATAACAGTATATGCTGCCATTTTATAGTTGATTATATTATTGAGGATTTATTTAAATGTAAAAATAAACCCAATGAAATGGCTTCAATCAGTGATTTTAAAATAATTTCTGAATCAGCCAGCTTTCACAGTCACCTAGGTAGCACGTTAATTGTATTGCACAGTGGAGTATTGCAAAGTAAAGATTAAATTTAATTCCATTAATTTCTAATGTCAAAAGTAATTTGACCTTCTTTGTGCTTAGAGCAGATAGATAAAAGCAACATTTCCTGTGTGATTTAAAAAGGTTTTTAATGGGAAGTTTATGATTCATAATGGAATGGTGACCATCATATTCAAGTGTATATACCATATAAAATGTCTTAAATGTGGTAGTCTCAGCTAGATAAGCTCAGTATTTCCAACCTATATTCTCAAATTCTATTTAGTAGCTTTAATTATAATTATTTATTAGACACTGGAATACTGAAAATAACTTCTTTAATTTTGGTTTGTTTGCACTATATTTGTGACTATTGTAATGAAGTGGGGTGTTTTCCCTACCTCACTTGTAAGGTTTGTTATGGGTCCATTTTGAGTACTTTCGATGTTGACAGTCACTTGTCTCATTTAATTCTATGCATGTTCATTTGTAAATAAAAAAAAAAATTAGTATGTGTTTTTAGGTGGTAGCACATTATTTATACAAACACTGGCAAGGAGCATCCCTCCACTTCTGATCTTGCATTACAAAGGAAATTTTGTTTTGGGGTTTCTTAAATCAGTATTTTGGTTACGTATTTAGTTTTTTAGTTTAAAAATATTTAATAGGTTATGCCATTGTTTGGAACATCCATAAGGATTTTAGAGCAACTTTTCTATACTATGGTTATGATAAACAGTCTGAATAAGATACTTTTTATCTTTCAAATGGAATGATTATTGTCATGTTTCAAACCACCAAGTTGGTTGAGACCCTTATTTGTAATACTTTAATTTTTTCCAAAGTGTTTTTTAGAAACAAATTGTTTGAAAAACTAGATAGTATTGATAACTGAAACTCTAATTATCTGGCATACTTGCCAGATTATAAGAAGTTGGAATGCAGTGTAAAATTGTGAACAGTGCAAGTAAAATTACAAGGTGTTTATGTTGATTAATGTAAGACATAAGTTTTGGTATTACCTGTGTTATATACCTAATAGGTATATCATATCGGCACTAGACATACGTAGGAAATACTGTTCATAGAGTCATTCAATGTGTACTTAAAATATACTAGATTTTTGATGGTGCCAGAATTTGTATGGTGATCCTAAACCATAAGAATTAGAGGAGTCATCACCACCCAAACTTCCCTTGCCCGTGAGGGCACATTTCTTATAAATCGAACCAGAAAATTTTCGTAACTGCAATCTCTTCCATATTTTTGTAGTTTTAGCCATGGGTCACATGGGAAATTTCTACAAGAGCAGACAGTTCAGGATAGAAGTTAGCAGAAAGCTGGGAACGATGGGCAATACCTGGCAGCATAGTAAAGAACAAAATACAATTCTTTGTTTTGCTTCTGGATTTTGAGAAAATGTTTACAACTTAGGCATATTCAGATTTCCACTATTAGGCTATTATGTTTAACATAGATCTTACCCAAAAAATTAGAAAATAGAATTATGTGTGACTTAAAGTATTAATGAATCCATATATATATGTGTGTGTGTGTATATATACATATACATATATGTGTGTGTGTATATATATATATATATAATTGTCTATGTGGAAGTAGGGTTAAAGAAATTATTATATTTTCAAAGAAAAATGAACTTAATTGGGCAGTCCATCCCCAACTATAGAATTAATATCAATCTGGTTTGCTGTATGTGAATGTCAGCAGCTTAGTGTTAGTATTATTGAGGGAATTCTTTATGTCTTCATTGATTATACAATTTACCAAAGAAAATGTATCAACCAAATATAATTTTTAAAGTACTAACTGTTAAGGGGTAAGACTACTTTAACATGAAAGATTGCTTTCTAGTCCTGGGGGGGAATAGATATTAAAATATTCTTTGAGCTGAAACATAGATGTACAGTACCTACAATATTCTATATGAGGTTTTCTTATTATGTCAGTAAAATGTCAACATTTATACTTCCAGCAAAAGTACCAGTTTAAGGTTAAGTTCAAATATTGCTGTGGCACATTTTCATGTCTCCTTAATTCAAATTAAGGATTCTGTTCATCAGTATTGAATAAAAAAGGGGTGAGTTCCTAATATTAATATATTGTATGATATTGTGACTTTTTAAAAGTAAATTTGAGGGGGAAATTACTGAAATGAACCTTTTCAATGGGCAATGGCAATTATATCTAATAAGTATGGTATGGACTGAAATAGTATGTTTACATAATTTATGTACGTGGTCACTCTGGGTGTATTTTTTCTTTGCAGAAAAACATGATTGGATTATAAAAGCTAGAATACTCTTTCAATATAGACCAATGAGAACTAAAGGATTTACTTAAGTTATTAAACAATAGGGTTTTTAGAAAACATGAAATGTAATTGTATATTAACTGATGTTCCAAACAGGTTCTATGTATTATTTTTTTATATCAGGTGGTAGTTAAAAAGGAATGAATGTATGATCAGCTGTCCTGGAAAGAAGATTGGCTAACAATTACTAATGTAGGTTTGTGGGTTGTATCATCTTAACTGAATTAAGAGATTATGCTCAATGCTCCATGTGTTTTAAAATATTTGTAATAACTATATCAACTACAGTGAATCTTTTTTATTCTGAGAATTATGCTGGCTTTACATTTCAGTTTAAATGGTTAAGTGGAACAGTATAATATGGTACAAAAATGATTTTCCCCATAATAATTGGGCTCTCCTGATCTACAGTTTCTGAAGTTTCTACCACTTGAGCATTTTGTAGTCTGATCTCTGTCAAATGGACAAGTAAAAAGGAAACATCCTACTTTCTCTTATTTGCTTCATAAAAGAATATGGAATGTATAGATCAGCTCTTTTTTTTTTTTTTTTAACCAGCATCAACCTATAGCTTGGTTTAAACTTCCCAAGTATTTAGAGAATAGTGCTGGTGAAAATTTAAATAGGATAGGCATGAAGAAAATATGATCTTTATTGACTGATGTCCTTTCAAACTAGGGCTAGTGAAAACCTTCATTTTTTTCAGAGCTGAAAAAAAAAAACTGCACATTTAAGATCATATTTATTGGTGCATGTAAGCCATTATCTTAACTGTTATACTGAAACTGGTTAATACTGTTGATTGTTGAAATGTGAAATGTAGTCACTGTTGACCTGTAAATATCTGCCAGAGATGAAAAAATGAAAAAATATTTTAAGATATTGTAAATAAGGATGTATAAAATTCATTATCAGTCTGCAATGCAGAACCATATCTAAGATGTTAAATATTGTGTTTCTTGAGAGATGTGTAATTTTTCCCTAGTTGTATCTAATTACATTAAGAATGTAAATTTTCTTTTGTACAGTATAACAATACAGCTTTATTTGGCTTTTGACTGGATTTTCCTGAATTAATTTAATATCTTACCTAAATTTGATACCTTAGAAAGATCTTTCGTTGCATTTTTTGGAAGCAGTTTATGTATGTCTGAGCCTTTTATTTATTTGACACCCTATTAAAGTAAGAGTTTATAAAATTAAGACAATATATAAAACTACATATAGCACTATAAAATAAGAGTGAAGGTGAAGGCAGAAGTAAAATTAATATATAAAATATGTGCCATATGTTTCTGTATGTTATTGTTGAGAAACAAATTTGTCTCTGAATTTTGTTCATTGATTGCTTTCTCATATGTGCCCACACCGTGGGGCTTCAGCAGACCAAGTAACTCCTTGCTCAAGCCAGTGACCTTGGGTCCAAGCTGGTGCGCCTTGCTCAAACCCGATGAGCACAAGCTCAAACTGGCAACCTCGGGGTCTCGAACCCTGGATCTTCTGCATCCCAGTCTGATGCTCTATCCACTGCGCCACTGCCTGGGCATCTCTGAACTTTAAAGCATCTAAATGCAGCCCTAGCAGGGTAGCTCAGTTGATTAGAGCATTGTCTGTATACACCAAAGTTGTGGATTTGATCCCCAGTCAGGGCACATGCAAATGCAATAATTAATCAGTGCGGGGTTGAGGGACTATGTTGAAAAGGTGAAGTGATTAAACAAAGAAACACTCTTAGACACAGACACCAGTGTGGTGATCATAAGAAGGAAAGTAGGTGGGGGGGTAGAAGAGGGCTCCATCCCCACATAACAGGAGTCAGCCAGGGACTGCACGAATCAGCGGAACAACAAATAGATGTTTCTCTCTCTCTCTTTTCCTCCCTCTCTCTAAAAATCAATAAATAAAAAAAATGAAAATAAAAAAAGAACTGTATAACCTGAAACCTGTATAATTAATCAATGTCACCTCAATGAATTCAGTTTAAAAAGGACCTCACACTACTATTCCTCTCTGGAGCATGCCTGCACCTACTTCCCTTATTCCCTGTGCGCACTCTCTCTGGAGCTTGATGGTGCCTGACCCTACCCCCCCACCCCACCCCACACAGGGTACCTTTGCCTTTCTCCTAAGCTCCAAGGGCCCTTCTGCCCCTGTAACTTGCTTCCTGAGCCCACACAGCCTAGCTGGCTCACTTCTACTACCTGTAACTTTCTAAATAAACTTTAGCTTATAATTTGGAAAAAATAAATCAACCACTGAATGCATAAATAAGTGGAACAACAAATCAATGTTTCTCAAGGGGAAATAAAAAACAATTTAAAAATTTAATACTTGTTCATTTTGAAAACGATAGAAAATATAAAAATACAAAAGGGAAAGTCATTAAGATATTCCAATAAAATAGTGAATATTGATAAGATCCTCCTCCACACATACATAACTGTGGCCCAGGTCACAATATTTTATAGTTCAAAGATTACTTTTCCATTTGAATTAGATAATAACAACTACCATTTATTGGGTGATAGAATGTGCCAGACACTGTTTAAACACTTTAAAGACAATGCATTACTTCAATGCTTGATTAATACTGAGGCAGGATAGTAAAAAGCAAAATTCCTGGGCAAGTAGAATAAGGAAACTGATACAAGATCATTAAACAAGGCCTAACAATTTGACCAATTTACAGCCATATAACGAATCCAAGGCTTTATCTTTCCTAACCCAGGACACTTGAGAGCAAATGGTTTATACCTCTCCTCCATGACCAGAGAATAACTTAAATCACCCTGGTCAGGGAGCTAAAGGACAGAGACCCAATTAATGCTATTTGTGCCAGTCAAATCCAAGGATTGATGAAGTCAGGGGAACTAATAAAAACCTGGTTAGAGCCAAGCAGACCCAAGATAAAAGTTACCAGGAAAGCTAACTAGAGAGTAATCTCAAACTCTCCTATATGCTCACTTTGATGAATCAACATAATGAAGAATGTACCTAGAAAGCTGATGAATATTCTTCTGACACCCTCCCCTATGAGTCTCACCCACAAAAGAGAGATTTTGTTTACTTATTTTTTGTGACAGAGAGAGAGAGGACAGACTGACACGGGAGAGAGATGAGAAGCATCAATTCTTTGTTGCAGCTCCTCAGTTGTTCATTGATTGCTTTTCTCATATGTGCCTTGGCTAGGGGGCTACAACAGAGCATGTGACCCTTTGCTCAAGCCAGCAACCCTGGGCTCAAGCTGGTGAGCCTTGCTCAAAACAGATGAGCCTGTGCTCAAGCCAGTGATCTTGGATTTTGAAACCTGGGTCCTCCGTGTCCCAGTCTGACACTATCCATTTGCGCCACTGCCTGGTCAGGCCACAAAAGAGAAATTTTAAAAGACACTCAAGATTGCCCTGGCTGGATAGCTAGGTTGGTTAGAGCGTTGTCTGGAAGCACAGAGGTTGCTGGTTTGATTCCCAAGTCAGAGCACATACAGGAACAGATTGATGTTTCTGTCTCTCTTTCCCTCTTTCTCTAAAAATAAATAAATAAATAAAATAAAACCCACCAGTGCAGCACTCCCATGCCCCTTCTTGGACATGAACTTTTAATTTCCTTTATCCTAAACCCTAAGGGTCCCCCTGGGACTTGCAACCAGGAGAGCAATGGGCAATGGCAGTTCATCTGAGCTAACCCACTGAACCTGTCTTCAAACCTCCTTTTCTCAGACTTTCCAGTGAGCTGACAGCAGCCCCACCTTGGCTCACTTCTTTCCCATAACATTTCTAGAGTCAAAGCAGTCCCACGTAGGCTTCTTCCTGTTGCTTCTATCCTAGACCTTTCCTTGTTTCACTGTCCCCAGCTCTCAAAAGATTTTTTTATTCTAGTGTTCTAGGGTTTGCAAATCAGAAGCACAACTAGGCCAATACCCAGACCCAAAGAAGAAAGAAAACCTGAGTTCTTATAGTAAAACTACACTTGCCTGGCCAGGTGGTGGTGCAGTGAATAGAGCATTAACCTGGGACACTGAGGATCCAGGTTGGAAACTGAAGTCAATAGGCACAGGCTCACCAGCCTGATGGTCTCAGGCTTGAGTGTGGGATCATAGACATGACCCCACTGTTGCTGGCTTGAGCCCAAGGTTGCTGGCTTGTGCAAGCGGTTACTGGCTCAGCGAGAGCACCCCCCCACACACACACACACACAAGGCACATATGAGAAAGCAATCAGTGAACTAAGGTGCTGCAACTATGAGTTGATGCTTCTCATTTTTCTCTCGCAAAAAAACCCAAAACAATACAATACATTTGAGAAGAATGAGTTCTACTTTCTCAGCCTCTGGATTGGTCCAAGATAGTAATCTTTTAAATAACTGATGGTCTGGATAACAGTCAAGTGGTCTAAATATGAGAACATCTTTTCCTGAGTCCTTAAGGGAGAAATCAGAGGGTTATAAAGAGGTTTGCTGTATATCCAGGCATTGCCAGGGGACTGGAAAGTTCGAGTGCCCAGGCTAATTAAAAGTAAGAATGGAACTGTTTCCTCATACCTCAACCTACAGTACTTGATTACAATATAGCAGCATGACTATAGTGACTCTACTTCTTCACTCTATTCCTCACAGGCGACTCTGCAGTTTTGTTTTGAATGAATGAATCCAAATATATTGGCTTTCTGTTAGTGGGTAATACTGTCTCAGCAGGTTCATTCCCCTTCTTCATTATCTCTTCCCATTTCTGATCATTCCGTTTTTCCTGTCTATTCATTCCATTAGCAATCTCACCATATCTCCATATTGAGTGCCCCCGCACTAATTCTCCTCTTTATAGAGTACTGTCTTCCCTCCTCCTTATTTCTAACCTTTGAGATACGCGGGATCCCACCTTTCACGCCAAAATAGGTAAAAGTTTAAACAAAAAAGAACATGAATTCATTCCCATTATATTTTTCTTCAAGAGAAAGTATCTAGAAAAACAAATGAAGACTTTTAAGATTCCCTCAAGGTAGAAAAAAACCGCTCAGAACGTTACACATCAACAAACAGCCTCCTAACCAATCAACGGCTTCTCACTTCCCCGGAAGCGGAAAGTCCCAAACTCAGCGCCCTGGGATTTGTTTTCTTCACGTTTCTTGGTGGGCGGGACTCGCAAGTTGGCGTCGGGTGGCCCGCAGAGCCATCGCTCTCGGCCGACCCCGCTTTCTATTGGTTTCCCTGGGCTCCGCCCCCTGAGCAGGGCGGGAGATTCGGTGTGCATAGTAGGGTTCCCGTCCCCCGCCAGGGCCCAGGTATTTGGCGCTCGATCTTGCGACCCTGCTACTTTGTGACCGGCTCCGGCACCATTTAGAATTTGGCCTTCCCCCTCGGCGGAAGCCGCCTTCCCTGCGACGACCCCAGCAGGAACGCCAGACTGACGCTAGGCGGCCGGAGCCGCGCCTGGAGGAGAACTAGCGGTGCGTGGTGGGGCTCCCGCGGAGCCCGCCTCCCTCTCCTGAGCTAGGAGATTTGAGGTGAGTCACGGTGCGTCCAGCCCCGCCGTCTACCGGGAGCGCGTGTCCTCGGGCTTCCCCTCGGCACTCGGAGCAGGGTCGCTCCGTCTCCCCCTTTTTCCTCCCCAGGCTGTCCCCCGAGCCCCGCGGTCGTGAGGACCCAAGAATGCCGTAGCGCAGCCAACTAGTCAGCGACGCAAGGCCCAGGCCGAAGTCGGTAAATACATCTTGGGGTGACAGGCGCGCTCTGGACAGACCGTTTTCCTGTCTCTCCAGCAGTGACAGGACTTATGGGCAAGGGACTCCTGTTACCAGCATGCCTGTTTCCCGACATCAGGAACCTTGTGATTGTAAAGATAGTTATCTATAACGAACGAATTACAGTGTCCTGGGAGAGGAGCAGGCACCTTTAGGGCTGAAGAGGAAGAGATTTCGTTCCAGAGCTACCCCTGGAGCAGGGGTCGGGAACCTTTTTGGCTGAGAGAGCCATGAATGCCACATATTTTAAAATGTAATTCCGTGAGAGCCATACAACGACCCGTGTATGTCAAGCATTACATTATCCAATAAAAATTTGGTGCAGGAGGACAGCTGTGATTGGCTCCAGCCACCTGCAACCATGAACATAAGAGGTAGGAAATGAATGGGTTGTAATACATGAGAATGTTTTATATATTTTAACATTATAATTTTTATTAAAGATTTGTCTGCGAACCAGATGCAGCCATCAAAAGAGCCACATCTGGCTCACGAGCCTTGGGTTCCCAACCCCTGCCCTGGAGCAAAACCCTTACCCAGTCTAGAAGTACCAAATGAATCCTAACTGAACAGTCACCCTGGAACAACACTTGGTTGTAAAATGTTGCTAAGCCAGGTTCCTTTGGTAGAACTTTTTAAGTTAAAAGGATGTTGATGTATTGTCGGTTTCCAGCCAAAATCCCAGTAGAACCATCACACACCTTTCCCTAGTTAAATTGTTATCAGAAGAAAGGTAGCATGGTGTAATGTACACCTTGGTGTAATGGCAACAGACGATAAACGGACAGTTTTGTATTCATCGTTGATTCATCACTTTTTCTGTTAGTTAGATGTGATATAGAGAAGTACAAGAGATCTGCATGATTAAGTTGAAGTTTAAAGTAAAAATACCCATAATAGGGAACATTTAATTAGCATTTTCATATGCCAAACACATGATTTCATTTAATAATCCCTCTGTCTCTGACACACACACACACACACACACACACAAAGGGATTGTGTTCTTAAATTTCCTTTAAAATTTTTTTTTTACAGAGACAGAGTCAGAGAGAGGGATAGATAGAGACGAGAGACAGGAATGGAGAGAGATGAGAAGCATCAATCATTAGTTTTTCGTTGTGACACCTTAGTTGTTCATTGATTGCTTTTTCATATGTGCCTTGACTGTGGGGCTACAGCAGACCGAGTAACCCCTTGCTTGAGCCAGCGACCTTGGGGCCAAGCTGGTGAGCTTTGCTCAAACCAGATGAGCCCGCGCTGAAGTTGGTGACCTCGGAGTCTCAAACCTGGGTCCTCTGAATTCCAGTCCGATGCTCTATCCACTGCGCCACCGCCCAGTCAGGCTGTGTTCTTAAATTTTGCAGCAAATTCTTTATTTGCTCTTAAAGGAGTGGGTTGCAGTTTTTTTTGTTTGTTTGTTTTTTGTATTTTTCTGAAGCTGGAAACGGGGAGAGAGAGTCAGACAGACTCCCGCATGCGCCCGACCAGGATCCACCCGGCACGCCCACCAGGGGCGACGCTCTGCCCCTCTGGGACATTGTTCTGCTGCGACCAGAGCCACTCTAGCGCCTGGGGCAGAGGCCAAGGAGCCATCCCCAGCAGCGCCCGGGCCATCTTTGCTCCAATGGAGTCTTGGCTGCGGGAGGGGAAGGGAGAGACAGAGAGGAAGGAGGGGGGCGGGGTGGAGAAGGAAGCAGATGGGCGCTTCTCCTATGTGCCCTGGCCGGGAATCGAACCCAGGTCCCCCACATGCCAGGCCAACGCTCTACTGCTGAGCCAACCGGCCAGGGCGAGTGGGTTGCAGTTTTAACACTCATTTGGTGCTGCTGTATTTATTGCCTTGCTTTGTTGTTAAGTACCCAATCCACAATTCCACGGGTTTTCGTAGAAACACTGAGTCCAGGTAAATTTTGAAGAGTTTTATTAAAAGAGGAAATTTATTAAATATGCCAGCCGCATATAGCTTACACGGGGCTGCTGTCCCATATCGTGTGCATCTATAATATTCTAGGGGCTGGTTATATACCCTTAATTATACATGGGCGGGGAAAAAGCCTGATATCAAGGCATAAGCTTATAACCTTTGTTTTCACCTACACTACACAGGTTTGTGAAAAGGATGAAAGGGAGAGGGGATGGGACACAATTCATTAGCAAGTTTATAACTTGTCTATAGGATTCACAAAAAGATGCTTCTACACATTAAAACTAACAAGGTAACAACACAGTGGTAAAAATGTCACTTTACATATTAAAAGATATTCCTATATTTTCTAATATTCATTTGCTATTCCTTTGTCCAGAGATATATACATTAACTACATGCTTTCCGGAGGGGAGAGGTGGTTTCCATGGGGACAAATGCCTGTAAATGGCCCATTAATTTAAGAAAAGGTTTAATTTAATTTTTCTCTCCCTACACCTGGCTAGCTATTCACTCGCTTCCTTACAGGTGTGGAGGAAGGTCAGAGAATCCAAATCTCCTTCCTCTACTCATTTATAATACAATGCTATCGACCATCTTGGTTTTATGCTAATCACACAAGTACAAAGATCATTTACAAAATCTCTCTGCAGGTCCAGCCCAAATCAATAAAATGCTTTTTAAGCTTCCTAAAATATTAATATTAATTTTGTAGCTTTTGGTACCTTACAACAGTTAACTCTTTGAAAGGAGTCCACTTAAAAATTAGCAGGCTGGTCCGGGAGCTCAGTTGGTTAGAGCAGTGGTCTCCAACCCCCAGGCCGTGGACCGGTACCGGTCTGTGGGCCACTTGGTACTGGTCCGCAGAGAAAGAATAAATAACTTACATTATTTCTGTTTTATTTATATTTAAGTCTGAATGATGTTTTATTTTTAAAAAATGACCAGATTCCTTCTGTCACATCCGTCTAAGACTCACTCTTGATGCTCATCTCAGTCACGTGATACATTTATCCGTCCCTCCCTAAAGGCCAGTCCGTGAAAATATTTTCTGACATTAAACCTGTCCATGGCCCAAAAAAGGTTGGGGACCACTGGGTTAGAGCATCTTCCCAATACGCCACGGATGCTGGTTTGATGTCCTGTCAAGGCACATACAAGATTCTACCAATGAATACATAAATAAGTGGAACAACAAATTTATGTTTCTCTCAGGCAAATCAATCAATAAAAATAAAAAAAACAACAACACTCAAGACTGGTAGACTGCAAGTGGCAAAAAGCCTTTGTAAATTCAAGGCTTAGCAAAAGGCTAAGGTCTCCCCACCCACCTCCATGATGGCTATGAAGCTGAGTATTTGCTCTCTTGCTTAAGTTGCTGGAAACTATTTACATGCCCTTCCTCTCACTCTTTGTTCAGATGTTGGTTGATTTCACTTTTGCATGGTTGGGGGATTCCTGTTTATGCCTTAGGAAACTTCCTGTTTTTGCCTCAGATGTGTGACTGTATCAAGGACTTCCTTATTTGCATATGGCTATATAATAAAGCAAACTGGGGCTATGGGGCGCTCATATGTTGCCATCAGCATTGAAGAGGCCTCCTGATCCCATCATCTTTTCTTGATGAGTCTATTTTAATTCCACACCGTTCTCACTCAAGACCCAGAATTTCTAGCCACGCTGGTCCGCAGCACAAGACAGTGCATTTTATTACATTTTATTGTGATTCTCAGGTGGTGGGTTTTTTTTTAATTTTTATTTATTTTTATTTATTTATTTATTTATTTATTTATTTATTTCAGAGACAGAGTGAGAGTCAGAGAGATGGATAGACAGGGACAGACAGACAGGAACAGAAAGAGATGAGAAGCATCCATCATCAGTTTTTCGTTGCAACACCTTAGTTGTTCATTGATTGCCTTCTCATATGTGCCTTGACCATGGGCCTTCAGCAGACCGAGTAACCCCTTGATCGAGCCAGCGATTTTGGGTCCAAGCTGGTGAGCTTTTTGCTCAAACCAGATGAGCCCGCGCTCAAGCTGGCGACCTCGGGGTCTCGAACCTGGGTCCTCCACATCCCAGTCCGACGCTCTATCCACTGCGCTACCGCCTAGTCAGACGGTTTGTTTGTTTTTTTCTCCAGAAATTCTTGTAGAAAAAGGAAGGAGAGGTTTCTTTCAAGGTCTTTATAGAATTTTCTTCACTTTGGTGATTCTGTGTTATATAATAGATGCCTTAAAAATCTGGAAAAACCATGTAAGTGGATTTGGCTACAAACAACACCAAGTTAGATGGCCTCTGTCTGGACATTTCTTCTGTAAAGTACGATAGGAAAATAGCATAGGACAGTATTCAATTGTCTAGTGTTGGGCAGATAAAATATATTATGCTCACTTTGTTAAAGATGGCGCTGCCCCCATGGAAGCCTGTTGCCCAGTTGATATTAATGTATGTTGGGGGTGGGCTATGGGCAGGCAGGATCCTTGTAGCCTAGGGCTTGGTTTTAGGACTAAGCCTTTCCCACCCTTTTTGATGTGGGGTGGTACAATCCTATCATGCCTTCGATAAGTGACTTTGTATTAGAGACTTCCCTATTTTGTATATTGCATTAAAGGTTTTGATTTCTGCACTATAAAATGGGGGCAGAACAGGAGCTTGCTCTCTCGGTTCCTGAGATTAGCATTAGAGAGCAGAGCAGAGAAAGGCCATGTGGAGGAGGCCAGGAGAAGCAGCCAAGATGGTGGAGTGCTAAGTGAGAAGCCAGTTTGTGCAGAGAGAAGGAAGGAAATGGGAAACAGAGGTGAATAAGGCTGGTGAGCTAGAAACCTTTGATTCTAGGAAAGTCAGATAAGTCAGTAGCTTTGTGAGCGCTGAATGAGTGGGTTTTGGAGCCCACTGTGTGTTTTTACTTGCCCACCAGGTGCAAGCTAGGATTAAAGATAATAGCCCATCAGTTCGTGGCTCTGTTGTTTCATTACCATCTGCCCAAATCTAATGTGAACCTGCATAGGCCAGGCGGCTGTGATGGTGGCCTTGGATACTGGCTTAACATCTAGATACTTGTTTTTAAATTTTTCTTATAATTTTTTCTCTTCTGGAGGGACTTCTGAACTTAATGAGATTCATGTAATTGACCTTTTCTCCATTTTCACTTTGATTGTCAGGAAGCTTAAAGCTCAAAATTCTTCGTATTTTATTTTCTGCTTTTCTTTATATTTTCCCTGATTCAGACTCCCTGTCAGTATCTATCTGCGTATTGTCATTGCTTCAAATCCTTTGTAGAACACAGCATTACAGTTTATTTTCTTTAAGAGAGAGAGTGACAGACAGGAAGAAACAGAGAGATGAGAAGCATCAACTTGTTGCTACACCTTAGTTCATTGATTGCTTTCTCATGTACCTTCACTGGGGGGGCGAGGCTCCAGCTGAGCCAGTGACCCCTTGCTCAAGGCAGCAACCTTGGGCTCAAGCCAGTGACCTTTGGGCTCATGTTGTGAACCCAGACTCACACCAGTGATCCTGTGCTCAAGCTGGTGAGCCTGCACTCAAGCCTGCAATCTCAGGATTTCAAACCTGAGTCCTCAGCATCCAGGAAGACACTCTATTCACTGTGCCATCACCTGGTCAGGCCACAGTATTACAATTTAAAGCAACATAGATTATGCTGAATCTGATCATACTCTTAAAAGTATGCGCAGTATAGCCCTGGCTGGTTGGCTCAGTGGTAGAGCATTGGCCCAGTGTGTGGAAGTCCTGGATTCGATTCCTAGTTAGGGCACATAGAAGCACCCATCTGCTTCTCCACCCTTCCCCCTCTTCTTCCTTTCTGTCTCTCCCCCTCCTGTAGCCAAGGCTCCATTGGAGCAAAGTTGGCCCAGGCGCTGAGGATGGCTCTATGGCCTCTGCCTCAGGCGCTAGAATGGCTCCAGCCTCAACAGAGCAATGCGCCAATTAGGCAGAGCATCGCCCACTGGTGGGCATGCCGGGTGGATCCTGGTCTGGTGCATGCAGGAGTCTGTCTGACTGCCTCCCCTCTTCTAACTTCGGAAAAATACAAAAAATAAAAGTATGCGTAGTAGAACTAGTGATGGTTAACTTAATGAACTGGAAACCTAAAGCATCTTTAGATGTCTTTGGACATTTGAACTGCCATATGGGAAAATGATTAACATATATTGAATAGTTTGCAGATCAAAACAAGCATTTTGGATAACAAATTTGTTTTTAGTGGTGGGAGAAATGTGTCATGTAATGGAATGATCAGAGACTTTGTAATTAGTCAAACTTGGATTTCAGTCTTTTTTTTTTTTGGAAATCTCACTGCATTTATTTTCATACAGGTAATTTTTCTACAGCTTCAACATTTTCCTCTCAAAAATAAAAGTCCCAGAGCTTAGAACTGGATCACTTGGCCCTTTCTCTTCTTATCGCCTCCCAATTCAAAATGCTTGCATCTCTTAATGGCCAGCATCCTCTTGGATCTGCAGTTGGGCTCAACACATTCAAGCCTCAGCACAATCTTCTTTGTGGTTTTGGCCTTCTTCCGGAAAATTGGCTTGGTCTGCCCGCCGTAGCCACTCTGCTTCCGATCATAGCGCCTCTTTCCCTGGGCATACAGGGAATCCTTCCCCTTCTTATACTGGGTCACTTTGTGAGGCTGATGCTTTCCACACTTCTTACAGAATGTCCTTCGCGTTTTAGGCACATTCACCATCTTTGCAGTAGAGCTGTCTACACAAAGGAAATCCAGGAAACTCGGCGTCCACCCGCTTCACCTCGCTCCGTTGGCGCCTAACCGGAAATGCGGATTTCAGTCTTAACATACTTTCTAATAGCGTGAATTTGAGCAATTTTATTATTTAACTCAGTTTACTCATCTATAAATAGGCGGGAATTATATATATTTTACTTCAGTGAATCTGAGCGTTCAATGAGCTGGTGTACATAAAACTGCCTAAAACAGTTCCTCAAAGAAACTTTATTTTTTACAGATACAAAGAAATAGTTTATTGTATACAAATGTCACGTAGATGTGTTAAACTTTTTCTCTATAATAAGCACTGTCACACTAAAAAGTTGGCTCAAGCCTGACCTGCGGTGGTGCAATGGGTCAAGCATCAACCTGGAATGCTGAGGTCGCTGATTCAAAGCCCTGGCTTGCCTACTCAAGGCACATATGGGAGTTGATGCTTTCTGCTCCTCCCCCTTTCTCTTTCACTGTCTCCTCTCTCAAAATGAATTTTAAAAAAGTAAATGAATAAAATAAGATGGTTCAAAAGGGTATATTACACTGGCAATGGTCATATAAATTATAGATGAAGTATTATCTTTTTTATTTTATTTTTTGAGAGAGACAGAGAGATGAGAAGCATCAGCTTGTAGTGGCACTTAGTTATTCATTGATTGCTTCTCATAACTGCCTTGTGGGGGCAGCTCCAGCTGAGCCAGTGACCATGGGGTCATGTCAGTGATCCCGTGCTCAAACCCTCAAGGCGGGCACTTCATGCTCAAGCTGGTGACCTCAGGGTTTTGATCCTGGGACGTCAGTGTGCCGGGTTGATCCCTATCCACTGCACCACCACTGGTCAGTCTAGATGAAGTGTTATCACTGTACACAAAGTATAAACCTAGTAGAATTGTTGTGAGGGGTAGATGAAAATACATATAGAATATTCAAAACTATGTAGTAAGTGGTCAAATTTTGGCTTCCTTTCTTTATCCACCTCCCAATCCAGATCTTCCCAGTTTCTAAGGTTTCCTGGTTAAATGGTAGTGGTCATTTTACTCTTTACTATGCTATTATAATACCTTTGGCTTTATCAGAACTTCATTTATTTATGTATTTATCTTGTTAAAACTCATGACCTTCTGTGGTTGCTTTTCTTTTCCTATTAGCTGATGCTGACTGAGCTATTTTTTTCCAATTACAGGGGACTTCACTTGAATTTTCCAACTGCAGAATGTGTAGTACCTTTAAAGGTAAATGAAAACTAAGACAAGTCATTTAAGTGCTAGTTATAACATTTAGTAGGTTAACCACATGCAAATAATTGACCCATGAGGAGTACAGTCAATAGTTCCTCTTTTTAGGAGAAAAGGTAAAAATAGGATTTATAAGAGAGTTTTGGGTAAACTGATTAGCTGGCAGATAGTTGGAATCATCTATGAACAGGGGTAGTCAACCTTTTTATACCTACCACCCACTTTTGTATCTCTATTAGTATTAAAATTTTCTAACAGCCTACCGGTTCCACAGTAATGGTGATTTATAAAGTAGGCAAGTAACTTTATTTTATAAAATTTATAAAGCAGAGTTACAGCAAGTTAAAGCATATAATAACAATTACTTACCAAGTACTTTATGTCGATTTTTGCTAAGTTTGGCAGAATAAATCTTTATAAAACAACTTACTATAGTTAAATCTATTTTATTTATATGTTGGTTGCTCCGCTACCACCCACCATGAAAGCTGGAACGCCCACTTGTGGGCAGTAGGGACCAGGTTGACTACCACTAATCTGTGAAGCTAATTTTGTCAGAGTAGCCAGAATGGATTAATCTTTTGCTTGCCAAATTCATGTTTGTTCAGTGAAAAACTGACTATGAAGTATTGGAAAGACTTATGCTTACTATTTAGTTACCAAGATACCTAGAAAGCCATTTATATTTGTAAAATTGTTTGGTCAGCATGCAGTAATAGTAAAGGAAAGTAATAGTAAAGGGAAGAGGGTTACTGATCCAGGCTTGGTACAGCAGTGAAGTACACAGATCTTCTTCAAATGGACTAGATCTTTCTAGTGAGCAGAAATTAAGATCCACCAAACCATATTCTTTGTTTGGTTGCACCTTTTCTAAACTCTCAGGTATTAACCATTCCCTTTGTGGTAATGTTCTATAGATTGGTTACAGCTTTTTATATAGACAGAGGGTTTTCCTGCTACTACATTTTAGTTGCCTTGATTATATTTGGCTCTTTCCAAATCTCAGACACCTCTTCTTTTATTTTTCAAATAAATAATTATAAAAAACATAATAATGCATAATACATTTTTCATACTTAAAATGACTTTAAAATCGTATATACTTTTACATGTATTCATTATGTGAATGTTTATTTGGCTGTTGATACGAATTTTTCATCACTTTTGAGTACTTTATTGCTTTCGTTTAGGTTGGCAATGATGAATAAGCTGGAATTAAAGGAAGACAGGATACTGAAAGTTCGGTTTGTGGGAGATGATGATGTTCTTTACCACATTCTTGATAGAGAAGAAGGTACTAAATGTTCGTACAGTTGAAGATACCTTTGTAATGGTTATGGATTATTCAACTTTTTAAACTAATTTAACCTATTTTGAAAATAAAGTATACAGTATTTGATCTAGTAAGACTGTAAATAAAAACTTTTAGTTTCCTCTTTTCAAACTTTATTGGAAATTAAAAATAAGCCTTATGTAATATGAAATGCTCAGTAGTGTTAGTAAATAACTATCCATTGTGAGTGGAATAGGTAGTTATTTTGACACCCAAAAATATACACTTTTATATATATATATATATATTTTCTGTATTTTTCTGAAGCCAGAAACGGGGAGAGACAGTCAGACAGACTCCTGCATGTTCCCGACCGGGATCCACCCAGCACACCCACCAGGGGGGCGACGCTCTGCCCACCAGGGGGCGATGCTCTGCCCATCCGGGGCGTCGCTCTGTTGCGACCAGAGCCACTCTAGCACCTGGGGCAGAGGCTGAGGAGCCATCCCCAGCGCCCGGGCCATCTTTGCTCCAGTGGAGTCTCTGCTGTGGGAGGGGAAGAGAGAGACAGAGAGGAAGGAGAGGGGGAGGGGTGGAGAAGCAGATGGGCGCTTCTCCTGTATGCCCTGGCCGGGAATCAAACCCGGGACTTCTGCACGCCAGGCCGACGCTCTACCACTGACCCAACCGGCCAGAGCCTATTTTTTATTTTTATAAGAGTTTATTTGAGTCAAACTGAGGACATATGCCAGGGAGCAAGATCTCAAATGCTCCCAAAAAATATACTTTTAAGTTTTTTGGATTTTTTTGATACTTAGTTATATAAACTGTATAAGAGTGGTCTACTTTAATCAAAGAGAAACACTGAATTTTTTCCATTTTTTGGTAATGCTAATATAAGTAGTACAATTTATTTACTTTATTAAATGTAAAGTTTAGAAGGAATTTATACCTGTCATGTTCTAATGCTTCGAATGTTCTTATAGGGGCTAAATTAAAAAAGGAGCGACCTCAACTTTTAGTCAGCACAAAAAAAGTAATAAAGAAGCCAGAATATGATTTGGAGGAGGATGGCCAAGAAGTCTTAAAAAATGAGAACTGTGTGGAAATTTTAGGACGAGATGTTCAAGGTACTTGGGAAGCAAGGGGGAATGTTTATTTCTAAATAGCCAAATTGCTTTGCAGTATACATAAAAGTAGTCTGGTAGATTAGGCGATGGTATACCATATTATTTTTTCCAAATTATTTTTTTTTTACTGTAAATACACATAACGCAGGGGTCGGGAACCTATGGCTCACAAGCCAGATGTGGCTCTTTTGATGGCTGCATCGGCTCACAGACAAATCTTTAATAAGAAAAATAATAACGTTAAAAATATAAAACATTCTCATGTATTACAATCCATTCATTTCCTACCGTTCATGTTCATGGTTGCGGGTGGCTGGAGCCAATCACAGCTATCCTCCAGGACAACACCAAATTTTTATTGGATAATGTGTAATGTACACAGGTTGTTGTGAGGTCAGGAAGTAAACTTCCCTCCTTTTAATCAAGTAGTCAGCTAGCTAATTGCAGAAACCCTTCTGACGAAGAAGATGGCTAAAAGAAAAAAAGATGAGTATCGTACTTTTCAGCAGGAGTGGACAGAGGAATTCGCCTTTGTGCAAAGAGCAGGTTCTGCAGTATGTCTAATATGCAATGATAAAATTGCATCGATGAAATGGTCAAATTTAAAGTCGCACTTCAACACACGCCATACTACATTTACATCGAAATATCCAGCGGCGGACAGCAGGAAGAAAGCATGTTAAAAAGCTAGTCAGCAGCAACTCCGTGTTTGGACCCAACAAGGTGACTGGAATTCGGCTAGCTTTGCTGGTGCTTTAGCAATTGTGAGAAATGGAAAGCCATTCACTGATGGGAGTATGCCAAAACATTCATGCTTGATGTTTTGAACTTTTTGACGACTTTTTGGATAAAGACAAGATAAATGAATAAAAGACATGCCTCTGTCAGCAAGAACTGTTCACAATCGACCATCATGATGGCAAATCAGATTGAGGCAACACAAATGAAGAACATTTTCTCTTGCTTTGGATGAGTCAACAGACGTAAACCATTTATCCCAGTTCAGCGTGATCGCAAGGTATGCTGTCGGTGACACACTACGTGAGGAAGGTCTTGCTGTTTTGTCTATGAAAGAGACAACAAGAGGGGAGGATTTATTCAAGTCTTTCACTGAGTTCACTAAAGAAAAACAATCTACCGATGGATAAACTTATTTCAGTGTGTACTGATGGTGCTCCGTGCATGGTGGGGAAAAACAGGATTTGTAGCGCTCTTCATGAACATGAAAAGAGACCCATCCTAAGTTTTCACTGCATCTTACATCAGGAGGCGCTTTGTGCTCAGATGTGTGGCGAGCAGCTTGGTGAGGTGATGTCACTGGGTGGTCACTTTATTGTTACCCGAGCTTTAAATGATCGCCAGTTTAAAACACTGCTGGAAGAAGTTGGGAATAATCCTGGTCTGCTTCTGCACAGCAATGTGCATTGTCAAGAGGGAAGGTGCTCAGCCGTTTCGTGGCTTGTCTGAGCGAAATCTGGACTTTTCTTGAAATGAAAAACATCGAGCGTCCTGACTTAGCTAACACTGAGTGGCTCCTGAAGTTCTACTATCTCGTGGACATGACTGAACATCTGAACCAGCTCAATGTGAAAATGCAAGGTGTTGGAAAGACAGTCTTATCCCTTCAACAAGCAGTGTTTGCATTTGAAAACAAACTGGAACTCTTCATCGCTGACATTGAAACAGGACAGGTCGTTTACTACACTTTGAAAAACTGGGAGAGTTTAAAGATGCATGCACAGCAAGTGACCCTGCTCAACATCTTGATTTCCAGCAGCTAACAGGCTTCACATCTAATCTCCTGCAGTCATTTAAAGCGCGCTTTGGAGAATTTTATAAGTGAACTTGTCTTTTTAAGTTCATCACCCATCCACACGAGTGTGCAGTGGACAGCGCCAACCTGAGTTACATCCCGGTGTCTCTGTCAGAAATTTTGAGCTACAAGCTGCTGACCTAAAGGCCTCAGACATGTGGGTGAATAAGTTCAAGTCACTGAATGAAAATTTGGAAAGACTTGCACGACAGCAAGCAGAGTTGGTGAGCAAACACAAGTGGGGAGAAATGACAAAACTTCAACCCGCGGACCAGCTGATTGTCAAAACTTGGAATGGGCTTCACATCACATACTACACACTGCAATGTGTGAGTATTGCTGTACTGACAATGTTTGGCTCTACATATGCATGTGAGCAGTCTTTCTCACATCTAAAGAACGTTAAGACCAACCTACAATCACATTTAACGGATGGAAGTCTCAACGCCTGGATGAAGTTTAACTTCACCCCGTATCAACCAGACTACAAAGCCATCAGCAAAACCATGCAGCACCAGAAGTTGCATTAATGGTAAGAAGTACTTTATTCATCATTGGTTAGCAACAGTATAACAACGTTATTAAAAAGAATTCAGAGACTTACTGTACTTTAAAAGTGGTAGTCTTCTTACATAAAATGCACACATTTACTTGTATTTAGTGTTAAACATATTATATGGCTCTCATAGAATTACATTTTAAAATATGTGACGTTCATGGCTCTCTCAGCCAAAAAGGTTCCCTACCCCTGACATAACATAACATTTGACATCTTTACCATTTTTTTTTTAATTTGAGAGAGAGAAAGAGAAACATTTATTTATTCATGCATTCATTGGTTGATTCTTGTATGTGCTCTGACTGGGGATCTAAGCCTCAACCTTGATGTATAGGGACGATGTTTTAACCAGCTGAGCTACCTGGCCAGGACTCTTTACCATTTTTAAGAGTATAGTTCAGTTGTGTTAAATATATTCAAAATATTGTGCTACCATCACCACCATCCATCTCCAAAACTTTTCATGTATTGTACTATATTAACATATTTCTTTTTAATTTATTTTTTATTTTTTTATTTTTTTATTTTTTACAGAGACAGAGTCAGAGAGAGGGATAGACAGGGATAGACAGACAGGAACGGAGAGATGAGAAGCATCAATCATTAGTTTTTCTTTGCGCATTGGGACACCTTAGTTGTTTATTGATCGCTCTCTCATATGTGCCTTGACCACGGGCCTTCAGCAGACTGAGTAACCCCTTGCTCGAGCCAGTGACCTTGGGTCCAAGCTGGTGGGCTTTTACTCAAACCAGATGAGCCCACACTCAAGCTGGCGACGTCTGGGTCTCGAACCTGGGTCCTCAGCATCCCAGTCCAACGCTCTATCCACTATGCCACTGCCTGGTCAGGCTTAACATATTTCTCATGAGGAAAGCATTGCTTCAGATTTTTTCTCTACAGTTGAAAAGGCTGGAAGTAAGTTATTTTTAAGATATTTATATTTTTAACTAATTTGAAATCATTTCAAATTATTACCTTGATCTTTTTTATAGAAAGAGTTAGAAGGAATATTCCAAGAAATAATGTCATTCCAACTAATATATGTCAGATTCCTGCCAAATTATATTTAAAAGTTTTTAGGTTTGAGCCCGACCAGGTGGTGGCACAGTGGATAGAGCATCAGACTGGGATGCGGAAGGACCCAGGTTCGAGACCCCGAGGTCTCCAGCTTGAGTGTGGGCTCATCTGGCTTGAGTAAAAAGCTCACCGGCTTGGACCCAAGGTCGCTGGCTCCAGCAAGGGGTTACTCGGTCTGCTGAAGGCCCATAGTCAAGGCACATATGAGAAAGCAATCAATGAACAACTAAGAAGTCGCAACGCGCAACGAAAAAAAACTAATGATTGATGCTTCTCATCTCTCTCCGTTCCTGTCTGTCTGTCCCTGTCTATCTCTGCCTCTGTAAAAACAAACAAACAAAAGGCCAGCTCAGCGGTAGAGCGTTGGTCTAGTGTGCGGAGGACCTGGGTTCGATTCCTGGCCAGGGCACACAGGAGAAGCGCCCATTTGCTTCTCCACTCCTCCGCTGCGCCTTCCTCTCTGTCTCTCTCTTCCCCTCCCGCAGCCAAGGCTCCATTGGAGCAAAGATGGCCCGGGCGCTGGGGATGGCTCTGTGGCCTCTGCCTCAGGCGCTAGAGTGGCTCTGGTTGCAACATGGCGACGCCCAGGATGGGCAGAGCATCGTCCCCTGGGGGGGCATGCCGGGTGGATCCCGGTCGGGCGCATGCGGGAGTCTGTCTGACTGTCTCTCCCTGTTTCCAGCTTCAGAAAAATGCAAAAAAACCCCCACAAAATACAAACAAAAAAAACAACAACTGAGAGACTTTACTTTCATGGATCTCCTAGTCTGTCTCCCTCATGTACATATTTTTTTACTCATATGTGGCTTATAAATTGCCATCATGAGTACTCCTAACTTTTTTCTCACGTCTTGAGTCAATGCTTCTACTTTTGTTCCCAGTGTTAAGTGACTTGATGCATAAAATGACTATTGTCCCTCAGGATTACTGACTGGGCAAGGTGGAGAATCTAAAAAGTGTTCCAATAGAGAGTTAACATTTTTAGGACGTATTACAAATAGAACTTTGGATTCTTTTTTTTTTTTATTGATTTTCCATTGATTTGAGAGAGAGGAAAGGAGAGAGAGAAAAAAGAAGCATCGTCACTTAGTTGTCCACTCATTATTTTCTTCTTGTATGTGACCTGACCAGGTGTTGAACCCGCATCCTCAGACAACACTATCCACAGAGCTACCCAGCCAGGGCTGAGCTTTGGATTCTTGACCACCTATTATACTAGAGCTAAGGATATTGAAAGCAATATATATATATATTTAAATATTTTCTTAAAATGTTTTCTTACTATATTTGGAGTAGAAACTTAGAATTTTCAACCTTTTCCACCTAACAGCATTCACAGCAAATAATATTTGAAAGCATACTGGAACAAGTGGAGAATGCTCCAGACTGGGGACAAGTGCCCTAGGGCAGTGGTCCCCAAGCCCCGGGTCGCGGACCGGTACCAGTCTGTAGGCCATTTGGTACCGGTCCGCAGAGAAAGAATAAATAACTTACATTATTTCTGTTTTACTTATATTTAAGTCTGAATGATGTTTTATTTTTAAAAAATGACCAGAGTCCTTCTGTTATATCCGTCTAAGACTCACTCTTGATGCTTGTCTCGATGATACATTTATCCGTCCCACTCTAAAGGCCAGTCCGTGAAAATATTTTCTGACTTTAAACTGGTCTGTGGCCCAAAAAAGGTTGGGGACCACTGCCCTAGGGCTTTTGACTCTTATCCTCACCCACCCTGCAGGTCCTGACTGGCATCCTCAAAGGCCAGTCAGCACACTAGTAACCTATGCCTTTAATTTCTGAAGACTGGTTGGGAAATTTTGCCTAGAGCAATGTTTTTCAATCTCCTCTTTTTTAAAATTAGCTTCTAAGGAGCCTTTTAAAACATTTTCTCCTAATCACCCCTGTCCATGAAATTAAAAAGTAAATGGTTTTTTTTGGCGACAGAGATAGACAGGAAGGGAGAGAGATGAGAAGGATCAATTTTTCGTTGAGTCTCCTTAGTCTCCTTAATTGTCCATTGATTGCTTTCTCATATATGCCTTGACCCGGGGGCTACAGCAGAGTGAATGACCCCTTGCTCAAGCCAGTGACCGTGGTGGGCTCAAACCAGCGATCTTGGGATTTAAGCTCAGAGACCTTTGGGCTCAAGGCAAAGACCCCGTGCTCAAGCTGGTGAGCCCATTCTCAAGCCAATGACCTCGGGGTTTCAAACATGGGTCCGCAACGTCCCAGTCTGATGCTCTATCCACTGCACCACCGCCTGTCAGGCTGAATAGATATTTTAGTCTGGAGGGTTTTTTTAATGGACCTTTTTTTTTAAGATTGCATTTATTGGTTTTTAGAGAGAAGAGAGATAAAGAGGGGTTGGGTGGATCAGGAAACATCAGCTTGTAGTAGTTGCTTCCCATACGTGCCTTGACTAGGCAAGCCCAGGGTTATCATGGTCTGTTGTGTACTTTTAAATATTTTATGTATAAATATGTGTTAGAATTTTTTTTTTTTTTTACAGAGACAGAGAGAGAGAGTCAGAGAGAGGGATAGATAGACAGGAACAGAGAGAGATGAGAAGCATCAATCATCAGTTTTTCGTTGCGATACCTTGGTTGTTCATTGATTGCTTTCTCATATGTGCCTTGACCGTGGGCCTTCAGCAGACCGAGTAACCCCTTACTTGAGCCAGCGACCTTGGGCTCAAGCTGGTTAGCTTTTTGCTCAATCCAGATGAGCCCGCATTCAAGCTGGCGACCTCGGGGTCTCGAACCTGGGTTTTTCCGCATCCCAGTTCGACGCTCTGTCCACTGCGCCACCGCCTGGTCAGGCATGTGTTAGATAGATCTTTGTGTAAGGCAGTGATGGGTACAAATCTTTTTAGTTAAAATTTATCTTTTTTTTTTTTTTTGTTAAATGGTGTTGTTCATAAACTCATTTAGTATTTTCTCTTTCAGAATCCTTGAAACACGGCACTGCTACCATTGGTGGGAATAAAGTTTATTCTTTTCAGAATAGGAAACACCCTAAAAAGATGGCTAAATTAGGTATGTTGATATTTTTATTTATATCATATTTGTAATCACTATTCACTTTTTCTAAGAAGGTACGTTTAATCACATTCTCTATTGTATTCCTTAAAAAATTGATGAGAGATGTCATTTTATATCTTATGTTATCATGCATGCTTAAAAAGTCATTGGTTTTTATTTTTTCATGCTCAGATGTCTTCTGTTCTCAGCTAGGTTCTAAGCTTCTTAAAAGTAGGAACGTTGTCTTCCTTTTCTTCCTACAACAGCTAGCATAGGTTCTTAATAAGTTTTTGTTATGTAAATGAGTGACTTAAGATACATAGGCGTATCTGAAGACTTTAAGTATTACATAAGACTTTTACATATATATAGAAAAATATTGTTTGTATTATAGAAAACTTTATATAGAATTGTTGGGAATGAACTGTTCTAATATTTTTTTAACCAAATTACCACTTAATATCAGTTACACATGAATAACTGATTTTCAGAGAATTAGACTATAATAAATTACATATAACATTAAAATTAAACTGACAATTTAATTCTTTTAAAAAATTCAAATGGCACCATTTTGGGATTTTGTGGTATGAGTAGTTATCACTTTTGAAAGCTTTGAGGAAAGAAAATAGCATGTGAAAGCACCTTGAAAATTAAGGTGGCCCATATGAAAGTTTGGGAATACTAAAGAATAAAGAGCAATAGAGTATAATGGATGTATGAAAGGACTTATTTATAATTATAAAGCAGCAACATAGATTTTTTTTTTTCAGAGACAGAGAGAGAGTCAGAGATAGGGACAGACAGGAACAGAGAGAGACGAGAAGCATCAATCATCAGCTTTTTGTTGCAACACCCCAGGTGTTCATTGATTGCTTTCTCATATGTGCCTTGAGCGGGGGCCTTCAGCAGACCAAGTAACCCTTGCTCGAGCCAGCGACCTTGGGTCCCAGCTGGTGAGCTTTGCTGAAACCAAATGAGCCCGTGCTCAAGTTGGCGACCTCGGGGTCTCGAACCTGGGTCCTCCGCATCCCAGTCCAATGCTCTATCCACTGCGCCACCACCTGGTCAGGCAGATTTCTTAAATGGTATATTTTTATGCAGTCATTCTAGCCAATGTAAATGCTCAAGGTCAAGCAGAAAGCACTCTTATTTAGTGTTGGCACTGATGAGAAACCTATAAGAAGTAATTATAAGACCTGTTTCTGAAAATAATATGATTTAGTCATTTGCAAAATTCAGTTTTTTTGAAAGATGTAATATTAAATACACCATTCATTTGAACCTAACATTGTACGTACAATAATTTACATTAATTGATGTGTTTCTTGTTTGTTTTTTTATGTGTTTTTTTTAATCTGCATTAAGATAAAAGTTTTTCAATCTGTAAAAATAACTGAATTCTGTATATGCTCTGAGAAACCAGAGAAGAAATGCTAATGTAATTATGAGAGGGAGGATCAGTTAGACACCAAGACCAAAATGAAGCCTGAGGAGAGTGAAGCAGGACAAAGAACATTGGAGAAAGAGGAGAACTAACAGTAAAAAGAATGAAATCCCAGAGGAGTAATCAGGTAGAAGTTCTCCAACATGGAGAAGTGATCCAAGTGGATCATCAACATGCACATAACCATAATGATATATCTTATATTGGTATGTGCTGCAGGAAACATTGTTATGTAGTGCGTTTCCATCATCATGTCTGAAAAAAATGTAGTCATGAAAAGATAATTTTCTGGATAATTTGAGACTTACTTTGATTTCCAAAATTTGAGTTTAGTTAGGACCTCTGTTCAGTTGTGATGCTCTTCAAAGAGTTTCTTTTACTTATAAGCATTAGTGCTGATTGTGTTTATATCTAAATATATCAATAAAACAGAATGCCTTAATATTTTCTTTCCCATTGATTTGAGAGAGGAAGAGAGAATCATCAACTCATTTGTTCCACTTAGTTGTGCCATTGATTACTTCTCATATGTGCCCTGACTAACCGAGGCTTGAACCTGTGACTTCAGGTTTGAGCCAGCAACCCCAGGATCCAGCTGGTGATTGGTACCCCAGAAGGACACTATCCACTGCAACACCAGTCAGGGCTGAACGCCTTAAACTTTTTTTTTTTAAGTGAGAGTAGGGAAGTTACAGAGACAAACTCCCAAATGTGTCCTGACAGGGGATCTACCTGGCAAGCCCTGTCTGGGCCGATGCTCTGCCCATCTGGGGCCATTTGTAACCAAGCTAGTTTTAGCACCTCAGGTGGAGTCTCTACAGAGCCATCCTTATCTCCTGGGGCTGATGCGCTTGAATCAGTTAAGCCATGGCTGTGGGAGGTGAAGAAAGAGTAAAGGGGTGGTTGGGGAAAGGAGATGATCACCTATCCTGTGTGCCCTGACTGGTAATTGAATCCGGGACTTCCACACACTGGGTTGACGCCCTACTGCTGAGCCAACTGGCCAGGGCCTGAAAGCCTTAATATTTTTAAAATAACTTTTCATCTTACAGAAAATCATATATTACCCTGAGTATAAATGATGATTAAAATAATTGAGCTAACCATGATATAGGGCTAGAAATAGATCACAGAATAGATTGGAAGGCTTTGTAAATATAGACATGTCTAGGAGGAGTAAATAAATGCAAACAAAAGAGTAAAGGCAGAAATACTAAGTAGAAAGGATGGTGAGTTCAAACAACTTGGAGAAAGATAACCTTAGGGAAATTGAAAATAGATTGGTTAAAAAGGATCAGATAATAACCTGATGAGAAACTATCATAAGGCAAAGAGGAATTATACTTTAACATTTCCAATATGTTGGAGACCAGTTGTGAAAAATACAATACAAATGAATTTTTAGAAAAATAAAAGACATGCAAGTTTATGTTCTTCTAATTTTTATTATTAGAGTCAATAAATAACTATACATGAATGACTCTTATTCTTTTTCCTCTTCAACTCTTCCATTTCTTTCTTTTTTGATTTTTTCTGTTGTTTAATAATTATTTTAAAGCAGATAGAGAATTTTTTTTTAAAATTCTTCTGAAGTGAGAAGTGGGGAGGCAGACAGAGAGACTCCTGCATGTGCCTGACCGGGATCCACCTGGCACGCCCACCAGAGTGTTGCTCCGCTGTGACTGGAGCCATCCTCAGTGCCTGAGGCGGAGGCCATGGAGCCGTCCTCAGCACCCAGACCAACTTTGCTCCCATGGAGCCTTGGCTGCGGGAAGGGAAGAGAGAGACAGAGAGGAAGGAGAGGGGGAAGGGTGGGGAAGCAGATGGGTGCTTCTCCTGTGTGCCCTGACTGGGGATTGAACCCGGGACTTCTACACGCTGGGCCAATTCTCTACCGCTGAGCCAACTGGCCAGGGCTGATGTGTTTTTTTGTTTTTTGTTTTTTTTTTTCATTTTTCTGAAGCTGGAAACAGGGAGAGACAGTCAGACAGACTCCCGCATGCGCCCGACCAGGATCCACCCGGCACGCCCACCAGGGGCGACGCTCTGCCCACCAGGGGGCGACGCTCTGCCCATCCTGGGCGTCGCCATGTTGCGACCAGAGCCACTCTAGCGCCTGGGGCAGAGGCCACAGAGCCATCCCCAGCGCCCGGGCCACCTTTGCTCCAATGGAGCCTTGGCTGCGGGAGGGGAAGAGAGAGACAGAGAGGGAAAGCGCGGCGGAGGGGTGGAGAAGCAAATGGGCGCTTCTCCTGTGTGCCCTGGCCGGGAATCGAACCCGGGTCCTCCGCACGCTAGGCCGACGCTCTACCGCTGAGCCAACCGGCCAGGGCGGCTGATGGTTTTTTATTTCCATAAAAAACCAAAATGATCTCACTTAACTTACTTTGTACCTTGTGGCTTTTTGATGTGAAGTTTTTTTCCTAGCCTGTGGATCAGCAGCATTTATCCAAAAATGGTATATTGTTCAAGTGTAGTTGGAAGGCTAAGGCCTGAGCTTTAGGCATACCTACAGGTAGACTGTTGGGGAGGATGAGGACAGTGAAAAAGAGATGGACTAACTACCAACAGTAGCCAGGGGACCAGGTTAATGTTATTGAACCCAAATGGAAAAATAATTTCAAAGAACGATTAAAAAAATACTAGTGAGCCTGACTAGGCAATGGTGCAGCAGATGGAGTGTTGGCCTGTGATGCTGAGGACACATGTTCAAAACCCTGAGGTTGCTGTCTTGAGACAGGCTCACCAGCTTGAGCACCGGGTTGCCTGCTTCAGCGTGGAATCATAGACATGACTCCATGTACACTGGCTTGAAGTCCAAGGTCTCTGGCTTGAACCCAAGATCATTAGTTTGAGCAAGGGGTCACTGGCTTGGCTGGAGCTCCCTGGTCAAGGCACATATGAGAAAGCAATCAATGAACAACTAATGTGCTGCAACAAGGAATTGATGTTTCTCATTTGTCTCCTGTACTGCCTGTCTGTCTCTGTCTCTCTCTTTTTCTCTCTCTCTCGCTGAAAAACCCCCAAAAATCTCTATTGAGTGATACAGAGACCAAGAAGGTTAAGGAAAAAAAAGAAGCCAGTGCTTTTATGGGGACTCTAAGTATCTTGGGTCAATTTTAAGATAGGCTAGAAAGAGTTTGAGTAAGTAAGTGGCTTTAATTTACACAAATTCAACTATATTTTCTCTCTTCTTTTTTTTTTTTTTTAAAGAGATAATAGGTAGATTTTTAAAAGAATTTATGTGAGTGAAATAATGGACAATCTATTATTGTCCTTTAAAAGGTATTATATATATAATATGAATTTCTTCTGTTTACAGCTTCAGAATTAGCAAAAACACCAAGAAAAAATGTGTCATTCAGTTTGAAGAATGATCCTGAAATTACAGTAAATATTCCTCAATGTAGTAAGGGTAAGATTTTACCTCAGTTCTTTGAAGAGGGTTTTCATAGTTGCTTCAAGTTATAATATGTTACTTTTTCCCTTGTCGTAAGTATATTTTTATATATTTTATTTTCTATTCTGAAAATTCATTCTACAAAATGCAGTTAGTAGCCCCACCTGTGTGCCTTAGTATACCCATATTTAGCTATCAATAAATATTGCTATTGGTTTTAGTTGTACAGATTCAGAGGGCCAACTAGAAACAATCTTAAAATCCTATTGTCATTTGCTTGAGGCAGCCAAATGTTCATGGAAGATTTGCTTTGGCAGATATTTGAAATGATGCCTTGGGGGTGTGGAAGTTTTATAATTTGTGGAGAATATGTAACAATTGTTTTTGATTGACCCATTCCAACTAGGTTGAACAGTGTAGGTTTTAAATAATGAACAATGAAAAGGACTCTATTTTTCCTTTTTACATGAATGCTACAGAAATGCAGGACATTGCTGGCACTAATGGGAGTAGTTATGTAATTAATAGTGACAACTCAATCTCTAGTGGAGATGCAATTAATTGAGATTTCAATAATATGTGGTGGCTTCTGGGTAGAAACTACATCTTTGCTTTTAATGAAATTTAAGACTGTGACAAAAACTAAAGTTTTATTTATTTATTTATTTATTTATTTATTTATTTATATTTTTCTGAAGCTGGAAACGGGGAGGCAGTCAGACAGACTCCCACATGTGCCCAACCCAGATCCACCTGGCATGCCCACCAGGGGGCAATGTTCTGTTGCAACCAGAGCCATTCTAGCGCCTGAGGCAGAGGCCACAGAGCCATCCCCAGCGCCTGGGCTATCTTTGCTCCAGTGGAGTCTTGGCTGCAGGAGGGGAAGAGAGAGACAGAGAGGAAGGAGAGAGGGAGGGGTGGAGAAGCAGATGGGCGCTTCTCCTGTGTGCCCTGGCCGGGAATCAAACCGGGGACTCCTGCATGCCAGGCCGACGCTCTACCACTGAGCCAACCGGCCAGGGCTTGAAGTATTATTTATAGTAAGTAATAGCTTTTTGTTTGATTCTTTAGGACAATTGACTTCAGAGGAAGTTCAGTTGAAGGTAAGCAATTGACTGAAAAACAAGCAAAATGAGCCCTGATGGAAAATATCGATTTGTCTCTTAATTTATATAGTACTTTATAATTTACAGGTATTTGCTAATTAAGTACCTAACTTATAAGTGAAGGTTCTGAGGTTAAGAGGGATGAAGTGACTTGTCAGAGTTTATCTCGCTAGGAAGAAGAAAAGCTGGAAAAGGAAGCCATGTCCCTTGGACTCTGCTGTCATGCCTTTTTGTGTTGGAATTATCCCTTGATATATCCAACTTAGTAGACCTAATCTGAAAATTTTATGGTTTTGTTTTGCTTATTGTGTAAAATATTAAGATCTGTTAAATCCATAGTCTATCCTTTTAGGATTTACATTTGAAAATTAAGTCGGGCCTGACCTGTGATGGCGCAGTGGATAGTGTTGACCTGGAATACTGAGGTTGTTGGTCCAAAACCCTGGGCTTGCCCAGTCAAGGCACATATGGGAGTTGATGCTTCCTGTTCCTCCCCCCTTATTCTCTCTCCCTCTCTCTTCCTCCCCCTGCTCCCCTTTCTAAAATGAATAAATAAAAAAACCCCACTAAATGAAAATTAAGCCAGCTTTGGTAAATTCATACCATCGTTGCTGAAAGAAACTGACAATATTTATTCTCTCCTTTATGTTGTTGTAGTTTACTTATTTTTTTTTTCATTGAATAAAAACAAATCAGTTTAAAAAAATTTTTTTAAGGCTTCACTTATTTTTTCAGAGAGAGAAAAAGAAGGGAGGAGGAGCAGGAAGCATCACCTCCCATATGTGCCTTGCCCAGGCAAGCCCAGGGTTTCAAACCAGTGACCTCAGTGTTCTAAGTCTATGCTTTTATCCACTGCGCCACCACAGGTCAGGCTAGTTTTGTGTTTTCATTATGCCTTGCCAAGTGGCTGTGCCTGCATGTGGGCAAGATGGGGTAGGACATATCCATGACAATGAGTATATAAGTGGTGAGTGTGTCCAACTCTGGGTGACTATAGATTTAGACATTCCTGAACCTGTGTGCAGGCTAAATTTACACCCCTTATAAGAATGTGAGTGTTCAGAGCCGTGCTTTGGCCTGTGTAGGAATATCCTATTTAGGCACTCTAGGGGTGGGATTAGACATGTTAGAGACTCCTTTGTCTTTAATAATACTTCTTTCTTGTATTATATTGTATATTTTAGCAGTATAAAAGAAAAGAAATCATTTCCATAATCCAATCAATAATTTAGGTATATCAGCGAATTATTTTTTAAGTTATGGATCACAATATGTTAGTGGATCATGTCAGTTCCCCAGGGGACCATCAGAAAACCTGTTAATAAAACTACTGTACCTACCACAGTAAGAGAAAACATTACTATGACAGAATCTTAGTGCACTGTCTCAGATGGGGAAGTTCAGGAGCGAATATGTGTAGGGCTTGTGGAGATCTGGCCTTAAGGGGTTTAAGGCACATCTGTCAAAAGGAGGAACTGATTTGTGTCAGACAGAATTCATGACATGATATTTTAGGATTGATGGAAACAGTGAAGAGAGAGTCGAACTAAGTCTTAGTAAGTAAAGTACTCTTTGATAAGCACTCTTCCACTCGTGAGTAATCCGTTGTCCTAATGGGAGAACAGGTTACCCAAATAAGCAAACTGTTGGGAAGTGGTTATTTTGACATAGGTGTCTCAGACCTGATAATTAAGCTATGTGGATGGAGGTTGTTTCAACTCTTGATCTTAAAATCAATTTAGTAGGACATGACCTGTAGTTTAAAAAATAAAAGATAATAAAAATAGGAATTTTCTATTTTGCAAGTATTATTTCATTGTGATATTTGTATATGTGTACTGGATGAAGATGGCAAAATGTAAAAAAAAATTTTTTGAGGGCCTAGATCAAAAAAGTTTGAAACATACTTCATAAATCCATTGGGACCAGCTCAATTATTATAGTACTATTATTGATATCACAATTAAAAATTTATTAACATTTGTTTCTGTGACATCTGTGAATTTCTACCATATTAAAAGGCCCATTGCCACTGCTTCATTGCCCATTTTCTTGTTTACTCACCATCAATGGACATTAATACCTTTTTTTAAAGAAATAATTCTGCTAATCTAATGGACAAAAAGTGTGGTTCAAAAGGCTAATATACTTACATTTTTTCATTACATAATAATAAAAGTACATAGTTTACATACATACTGAAATGCAACTTCTAGAATCACTCTAGGAATCCTTTGGAATTTATTATTTATTATTGTTTTTTTCCAACAAATTCATTTGTCATTGTCTTCTAGTTGTAAGAACTAGGCTCATCTAGTTTTAATATAGTCTATTGAGAACAAAATATTTTTCTTCTTTTAAACAGAACAATGATAAAAGCAAGTTTCTATCAACAGCACCTTGTGGTGCAAAGAAAAGATTAATAGGTACGTATTTCTTTTTACACTGAGTTTTATAAAAAAGCATTAAACAATGGCAGTTATGGAAAAGTATACAGATTCTAGTCTTAGACTGCTTCCTTTTATCTTTGGCCAGCCTCATCTAGAGACCTCTCTATTCAATTTTTTTTATTTGTAAAATAGGGATAATAATGATACCAGCCCTAGAGTTTTAAGATTAATTGAAATAGGGATGTTAAAAGTGCTTAGTATAGTAATACTTGACTTTGCTATGTGCTTAACAGGTGTTAGCTATCATTATCTTTTATTCTTTTTTTTTTTTTTAAGTGAGAGATAGAAACAGAGATAGACACAGAGAGAGGAACAGAAGGGGACAGACAGGAAGGGAGAGAGATGGGAAACATCAATTCTTCATTGTAGCACTTTAGTTGTTCCTTGATTGCTTTCTCATATATGCCTTGACCAGGGGGCTCCAGCCGAGCCATTGACCCCTTGCTCAAGCCAGAGACCTAGGGGTCAAGCCAAGTGACCTTGGGCTTCAAGCCAGCAACCATGGGGTCATGTATATGATCCTATGCTCAAGCCAGTGACCCCACACTCAAGCTGGTGAGCGCATCCCCAAACCAACAATCTCAGTTTCAAACCTGGGTCCTCTGTGTCCCATGCTGACCCTCTATCCACTGTGCCACCACCTTGTCAAGCTATCTTTTGTTTTTATAACTACTTATTTCTTTTCATGAAAGGCAGAATATATTCATATTCTCAAACTGTAGATTCTTTAAGTGCAATGACTATATCTTTTTTAACCGCAACACTTAGCATTTTGTCTTTTACATTATAGTTGATGGATATTAAAGTTAGTTAAAATTTATCTCCAATAAAAAGACGAGCCTTAGCCCTGGCCGGTTGGCTCAGCGGTAGAGCGTCGGCCTAGCGTGCGGAGGACCCGGGTTCGATTCCCGGCCAGGGCACACAGGAGAAGCGCCCATTTGCTTCTCCACCCCTCCGCCACACTTTCCTCTCTGTCTCTTTCTTCCCCTCCCGCAGCCGAGGCTCCATTGGAGCAAAGATGGCCCGGGCGCTGGGGATGGCTCCTTGGCCTCTGCCCCAGGCGCTAGAGTGGCTCTGGTCGCAATATGGCGACGCCCAGGATGGGCAGAGCATCGCCCCCTGGTGGGCAGAGCATCGCCCCTGGTGGGCGTACCGGGTGGATCCCGGTCGGGCGCATGCGGGAGTCTGTCTGACTGTCTCTCCCTGTTTCCAGCTTCAGAAAAATGAAAAAAAAAAAAAAAAAAAGACGAGCCTTTTAGTTTGTTTTGAGACAGTTTTGGAAGTACTTAGAAATTTTATAATGAAATACTTTAAAATATTCATAATTGTATTGAATGCTTTACATAGCCAAGTAAATAGACATGGGTCCCACCTTCTGGATAATTAAAAGTGGTTTTTGATTTTTAAATATTTAACCTTTGGGTAAATGATTTGTTGACTCTTATATTTCAGAAAGATGTTAGCTTCTTCCTTGGAGTTGACCCCTTTAATATTAAAATGTTGTCAAATCCATGCTATAAGCCCTTTCTTTTCAAAGTATAAATTTCATGGAGCTTTTAATACTGTAAGACTTTAACATAAAAAGGTTAATATTGAATGATTGGATATCTGAAGCAGTAAAAGCTATGTGCATTTATGATTTTTTAAAAGTCAAATATATCCCATGTCCTATATTTTCTCCATACCCCAAATAAGGATCCTTTTTAGAGAGAAGGTGAACTTCTTCCAGTTTAATTACCACCAAAAGCTTATATTTATATGTATGGGGTGTGTGTGTGTGTGTGTGTGTAAAAATCATAGAGACATTTTCTGGTACCTCTTACTGCTTCTAACCCATGTTAGAAGCAGCAGTCTTTGCAAATCTGAATCTGCTAAGCTATATATGCTCACAAAATCAAGCCTTTATTCCCCTCCTCTTTTTGTATTTTTCTGAAGTTGGAAAAGGGGAGGCAGACTCCTGCATGCGCCCAACCAGGATCTACCCGGCATGCCCACCAGGAGGCGATGCTCTGCCCATCTGGAGCATTGCTCTGTTGCGACCAGAGCCATTCTAGTGCCTGTGGCAGAGGCCATGGAGCCATCCTCAGCGCCCGGGCCAGCTTTGCTCCAGTGGAGCCTGGGCTGCGGGAGGGGAAGAGAGAGACAGAGAGGAAGGAGAAGGGGAGGGGTGGAGAAGCAGATGGGCGCTTCTCCTGTGTGCCCTGGCTGGGAATCGAACCCGGGACTCCTGCACGCCAGGCCGACTCTCTACCACTGAGCCAACCGGCCAGGGTCCCCTCCTCTTTTAATATCTATATTTGTTATATGCAGTCTTTGGATATTCTGAAATATATCGTTCAAAATAAATACACTGATTTAGGTAAAGTTATTTCACTCATATTTTGGAAGTTAACTTTTTATAATACTTTTATCCTTACTTTGTTGAAAGTAAAACCTAGTTTTATTTATCACTTTGTGAGTATAAAACTAGCTTTATTTGAGGAGAGTGGAAGTAGCTATGGTTTGTTTAAAATGTAATTGTATCAATTCCAGGATGGAGTATGCCTGTCTATTAATAGTACTTACAATAGTAGTTACAGTGCTGTATTAGTAAGGATGACATTTTAGGAGGCAGCTTAAGCCATAGACATTTAAGTATCTAACCTCATAAGAAATCTAGGGATGTGCCTGACCAGGTGGTGGCGCAGTAGATGGAGCGTTGGCCTGGGACACAGAGGACCCAGGTTTGAAACCTGAGGTCGCTGGCTTGAGCATGGGCTCATCAGTTTGAGTGTGGGGTTGCAGGCTTGAGCAAGGAGTCACTTGCTCTGCTGTAGCCCCCTGGTCAAGGCACATATGAGAAAGCAATCAATGAACAACTAAGGTGCTGCAATGAAGAATTGATGCTTCTCATCTGTCTCCCTTCCTGTCTTTTTGTCCTATCTATCCCTCTCTCTAACAACAACAACAAAAATCTAGTGATGCAAAGTTCCGTGGTTGATATAGTAATTCAACAGTGTCATGAAGGTCCCACATTCTTCTTAGCTTTTTTCTTTGCCACTAGCATTTTTCAACTTTGATAGTTTATATTGCAAAATGGCTTTAATAGCTTTAAGCTGTAGGTATAAATAGGGGGCTTTCCTTCCATAAGCAAGGAAAATCTTTCCCATGGGCTCCCAGCAAATTTCCCCTCAAGTTTCATTGTTCAGAGGATTACATAGCCAACCCTACAGCGTGTCCGTAAAGTCATGGTGTACTTTTGACCAGTCACAGGAAAGCAACAGAAGACGATAGAAATGTGAAATCTGCACCAAATAAAAGGAAAATCCTCCCAGTTTCTGTAGGATGATGTGGCAGCATGTGCGCATGTGCAGATGATGACGTAACACCGTATACACAGCGGAGCAGCCCACTGCCATGCCAGTCGAGATGTGGAGGGTACAGAGGAAAGTTCAGTGTGTTCTGTGGCTCGCTAAATTCGAATTCGTGACCAAAGTGCAATGTGAATATTGGCACGTTTATAATGAAGCGTCACCACATAGGAATAACATTACTCGGTGGGATAAGCAGTTGAAGGAAACCGGCAGTTTGGTGGAGATACTGTTCTGGTAGGCCATCAGTCAGTGACAAGTCTGTTGAGGCTATACGGGATAGCTACCTAAGGAGCCGTAAAAAATCTGTGCGTGAGTCCACATCAAACTGCACTGAATAGCTATGAAACTGGGAGAGTTTTTCTTTTATTTGGTGCAGATTTCACATTTCTATTGTCTTTTGTTGCTTTCCTGTGACCGATCAGAAGTGCATCATGACTTTACGGACACACTGTACTTGCAAAGGAATAGACCATAATTATTTTTTATATTCTGGTGGAGAACACATTGCCACATTTTACAAAATTGGAGTTCTATTGGCAAGGAAGGAGAAAAGAGAATGGTACTATGGTATGATTAACAGTTATGCCTCAGTTTCTATATGTTAGGCATTGTTAGTTGCTTTACATACATACATTTCACGGTAATCTTCACAATGGTCTATTAAATGAGTCTCAGTTTCTATATGTTAGGCATTGTTAGTTGCTTTACATACATACATTTCATGGTAATCTTCACAATGGTCTATTAAATTAGTCTCTATTAGCCACATAACTAGGTCTGGTGATATCATCAGCAAGTAATAAAGTTAGAAGTCAGACTATCTTACTTCAAAGCCCACATTTCTTCTATTATCCCACAATGCCTCTCATCAAACTCAATTTTCCCAATTGCTTTTCCTCCCACAGTCCTAAGGTCTTCTGACAGTGAAAGTGAATATTCTGCTTCCAACTCAGAGGATGATGAAAGGATTGCTCAAGGATATGAAGAGAACACTAATGAAGTCATATTGAGCCCAAAGAGTCAAGCTCAGAATAGAGTTTCAGCTCCTGTTTGCAAAGAAACACCTTCTAAGGAAATGAAAAGAGATAAAACAGTAAGTGAAGAGAAGGACTTAAACTATCAAGAAAAATTGTTTAATATTTCAAATACATCCTACCCTAAGAGA